>NC_087222.1:33988806-34024168 GCF_015104395.2 Macrobrachium nipponense
CAAGAGATGGTGGATAACAGCCAGCCGTGAAGACGTAGAGACTGGACTGCTCGGTGGTACCGCTCGACGTGTGGCTGGGGCGAGAAGGTTGTGCCAAGGGGGAATCTCTCTCGGTTTCTCCTGCGAGAAGAGCCAGCAGGTCCGGATACCAAATGGCATGTGGCCATTTTGGGAGCCACCAGGATCATCCTGAGATTCGCGGTGACCAGTGCTCGACTGATCACCTTGCGAATCAGGCTGAACGGGGGAAAGGCATAGGCGAAGAGGTTGTCCCACGGGTGTTGAAGAGCGTCCTCTGCAGCTGCCCATGGGTCCGGCACGGCCGAGAAGAACACCTGGAGCTTCCTGTTGTGCCGGGTGGCGAACAGATCCACGACTAGGTCGCCCCATCACAGGTCGAAGAGCCTTTCCGCCACGTCCTTGGTGTAGAGACCATTCGGCCCGTCCCTATCACCATGATCCCGACGGCTGAGCGTTGTCTGCTACTACATTCCTCTTCCCTGGAATGTAGCGGTGCCGACAGCTCTATTGAGTGTGCCTCGGCCCACTCGTGCACCTGCCGAGTCAACTGGTACAACGGGAGAGACACTAGTCCCCCCTGTTTGTTGACGTAAGCCACCACCGTGTTGTCGCACATCAACACCACTGGAGTGGTCCCACCAAGCGGTCCTGGAACTCTTGGAGAGCGAGGAACGCTGCCTTGAGTACCAGTACATTGATGTGAAGCAGTGCTTGTCGTTCTCGTCCTACACTCCTGAAGTCAGCAACTCCTCCAGGTGTGCGCCCCATCCCTCCCGGTCGATGCGTCTGAGACAGCGCATGTCCGGGGGGGAGTGCGCAGGGGCATCCTCTTAAGAGGTTCCTGTCGTCCAGCCACCAGGCTAGGTCCTGCCACCTCCTGTGTCAGTGACACTGGAAAGCTTGGGGGATCCGTCGCCTGTGACCAACTCTCCTTTAGTCTCCCTGAAGAGACCGCAGGTGAAGACGCCCGTGAGGGACTAACTTCTCGAGTGACGACAGGTGTCCGATCACGACTTGCCATCGCTGAGCTGCCTGTTCCTGCCGAGACAGGAACTGGTTGGCTGCCTCCCTGAATCTGCTGATCCGCGAGTCTGCGGGGAAGATCGCCCTGCTACCGTGTCGATCAGCATACCCAGGTACTTCATCCTCTGCTTGGGCTCGAGATCGGACTTTTCGAAGTTCACAACGATCCCAGATCGCGACAGAACTCGAGCAGTCGATCCCTGTCCCGTAGCAACTGCGAGCGGGAGCTCGCCAGGACTAACCAATCGTCGAGATACCTCATCAGACGTATCCCGTGCGAATGGGCCCAAGCAGACACCAGAGTGAACACTCGACGTGAACACCTGTGGGGTGGGCGGTTGAGAGACCGAAGCAAAGTGCCCTGAACTGGTACACCGTCCCGTCGAGGATGAAGCGGAGGTACTTTCTGGAGGACTGATGAATGGGTATTTGGAAATACGCATCCTTCAAGTCCACTGAAAGCATGAAATCGTTTCTCCCTGATGGAGTCGAGCACTGAGCGTGCCGTCTCCATCGTGAACCGGGTCTGGCGAACAAACCGGTTCAGGGGATTGAGAGAGATCTATCACCGGGGCGCCAGCCTCCCGTAGACTTTTCCACCAGGAAGAGTCGACTGTAAAAGCCGGTGACTGATCCGTGACGATTTCTACAGCTCTCTTGCTCAGCATGGTCTTGATCTCCTGTCTCAGTGCTACGTCCTTCGATGACCCTGGAACGTACGACTGCTGTTGGACCGGGTTGGAGGTGAGGGGTGGCCGAGATTCGAAGGGTAATAGATATCCCTCCCGAAGGGACATCTACAATCCAGGTCTCGGCGCCGTAGCGCTGCCAAGTTGCCCAATGGCTGGCCAGGCACCCCCCCTCACCCCCCCACTTCCGGCAGCAGGTGAGGGGGAACGCCGTCCCTAGCGTTTCCCCCCCTTTCTTCTTGACTTCTTCCAGAGCCTCCACGGGAGGAGGAGGGCTGGGAGGAGGGCTGGTTACGGCCCCCCCTTGCCAGAAGTCGAAGAAGACAGAGTCATTCCCCGGGGCTTCGACGCAGCTACCGTCTTAGCCACCGAGGAAGCGCTAGCCGAGCTCTTAGACTTGGCCGCAGTCCCGAGGCTGCCCAGAAGCCTTCGAGACCGCCTGGTGAACCAGCCGGTCACTGTCGTCAGTGCGCCGTCTGTCCACCGCAGCGTCCACCATCTCTCCTGGGAAGAGAGACGTGGAACTCCGTAAAGGTCCGTTGCGAAGTCCCAACGCCGCTTCACGCCCAGCCGCCCTGGAAACCTCGCAGTAAGGACAGCGTCCCTTCGTCGGAGTACCAGGTTGGCAATAACCTCGGCAAAGTTCCTCTGGATCTCAGGAGTGACTGCGTCCTGCGGAGTCGGACCGTCCAGTCCCTCAAACAGGAGCACCTCCCGAGACCCTCCTCCCTCAAGGAGAGGAGCAGCGACCAGACCCCTCTCGGTCTCCTCCAACCACCTGTGCGTACGACTGGCTGGTTCCTGAGAACCGAGCCTGGTACGTACGACGACGTGGTGGGATCCTGAAGGGCGCACCCTTCACGATCACTCCTCAATTACCTCGCCCCTCCCGGTCCCGTAACCCGAGGAGGTTGAAGGCTATGGGAGAGGAAGACCTGACCGCTCCCTCCTCGCTCGCTGGCAGAACCAGCGGGCTTGGAAGACTGCAGTGGCGATCGCCAACCCGCTGGTGGCGATCGAGCTGAAGCAGACCTAGTCGAGCCGTCTCGCTGTGGGAGAACGGCTGGACCGAGAAACAGCGGCCCCGGGGTCCTCGTGTGTCAGAGGAGCTGGTGCTGGTCGCCGTACCTGATCGCTCTCTGTGAGAGTGACGGTCAGGCGACCGGCGAGCTCCACTGTACGGTGAGATGCAGGTGCGTATCCTCACGGTTGCGTCAGTTCGCTGGTACCAGCGTGGCTGGTCCGCCGCGAACGGGGGGACCTCTTCCAGCCTCAGCCCGTGGCCCGGTCATGGACCGTCACGTCTCGCCCGGGTAGCCAGCTGCTCGCCGCGAGAGCGAGAGCTGGTCTGGTGAGAGTCGCGTGAGTGGCTGTCACCAGTCTTCCGCTCCGTGCCGTGAACCTGACGCTGAGCGGACTCAGAGGTCTGGTTCCTGGCTGCACGGTCGCTGGTAGGCGACCGTACACTCGTACCTCTCGCGACGACGCGGCCGAGACGGACCCTGCTGCTGTGGCCGAACCACTGACAGCAGGTGAGGAAGTGCCGGTGTGTTAGCCGGCACTCCTCTGGTCCCCGTAGTCTTCTTCCTTGCGGAAGAAGAGACGGGTGCCATGCCCCCGAAGGAGCAGGTGGACCAGCGGAAGAACCCCCCGTCTCACCAGAGCGAGACGGGCCCTTAGAAGTTCCGAAGGAGACTTCTTAGGGGGGGGTGAGGCGACTTCTTCTTCTTCGGCGGGGGAGGCCTTAGAAGGAAGAAGAAGGGGAGGCGGCAGACGACGACGACGCGAGAAGACGACGACGACACCTTCCTCCTCTTCTTCTTCTTCTTCGTCAACCTTCTCAGGAACCGACGTCAGATCTGTCATCCAGGACGGAGCCGGGGCTGCTGTTGCCGAACAGCAACAGGGCCCGGACGCACCTGTCCGAACAGATCAGCATCGGGAGCAGCGGCGCCAGGAACAGGAACAACATCAGCAGGTGCAGGCATCACAGGAACGGCAGACGAGACAGCAGGAGCAGGTACAGGAACGGCAGCAGTGGTCCACGGCAGGTACGGGCAGACTGTGTAGGCGGTCCAGATGGGCGGACCAGCGGCCCAGACATCCAGGTACCGGTGGGAGGTCCAGGGGCGAGCTCTTCGGGCACACGAAGTCCAGGTCGCGGCAGCACGGCAAACCCAGGTGGCGGCATCACACTCCCCCAGCCCCCGTTACGGCGACGGCCTGGCCCTGCACCGATGTAGTGGGTGTCACAGAGACCGCGTGCTGGGTGTACACAGGTGAGGAGGTGAAGCGTAGCCGGGTGTTGTAAGGGTCGTGGTGGTGGTCGTGGCCGTTGCATGGGTGACCGCCACGGCCGCCAGCGAGATGGAAAGAGCAGCCCCTGGACACTCTGCACGCCCTGCAACCCCAACGATGCCCACACCTCGTCCGAGGTCATCCTTCGCGGCAACCGCACCTGAGGAGGCAAAGTCGGGTGATTAGGGGGATCCTCTACCCGCTCGCGCGAAGACGAACGGATAGAGGACCCAGAGTACAACTGGACGTCAGGGTATCTAGCGCCCTCCTCCACACTCGACAAGTCAGGAGAAGAGAAGGACCTAGACACCCCCCCCCGAAGGGGAAGGCGCGAGACATGGAAGTTGAGCGGGCGGCAGGAAAGAAGACGAAGTGTCCGTCACCAAAGGAGTCGCGGGAGAGCTTTCCGACGGACTCCTTTGACAGGCCTTCGCTTCTTCCTGCCCTCATACAAAGTCCACTGCGCCTCCCGACCAATCATTACAAACATCACAAGGCTCGGCTCGGGTGCATTGCGCGCCAGACACCGAGCACACAAAATATGAGGGTCTATCTCCGGGAAAGAGCGGAACTTCCCGCATTTACGCCCTTCGGTACCCGGGCATAGTCTCCGTGGGGTAGCGAGGCGAGGAGATTCCATTATTGATCAATTCAAAATTGAAGAAATAAGAGAGGAAATGATTGTACTTACAAATGTTCACACACAAACACAACCAAATACTCATGAAAGCAAACGACGAGAAGCGGGCAGAGAGCGTCGAACACACACGTCCACTCGCTGTGAGGCCGAAAGCAAAAGTGATTTGTTTACCTCCCAGTCGCAGCGCGCGCGCCTGTCGGACAAGCAGTTAACTACCGAACCCCTTGTTCGAAAGCTTACGACCTATCCAGCTGCGCTAGTACCTTCCTATTGTAAAAGGACCGAAGGTTTGTATGCCGTGTCGGAACAAAGATCGTGAAGATCTTTATCATTTGTTCAGATCTAATCCTCTGTGGCGGGAAGACAGCTGACAGCATACTCTTGTATCCTTTTATTGTGGGCACTGCTAGTTTGCCACATTTCTCAAATGCAGGAGAAACTCAGCGATTTGGTTCACAGAGGTCGTGGAGGAGGAAAATACCTTTCTTCCTACACCATCTCCTGAAGACAGCCCACTTCGACTGATAAACTGCTCGAGAGGAAGCTCTTCTCGCATTGGCAATAGCCTCTGCCACTGATCTTGAAAAACCTCTCGCTCTGGCCAACTTCTTGATAGTCTGAACGCAGTCAGACTCAGAGCGGAGAGGTTTCCGTGGTACCTCTCGAAGTGGGGCTGTTTTGAGAAGATCTACTCTCTCTGGCAGGGTTCTCGGGAAGTCTACCAGAAGAGACATGACCTCCGTGAACCAATCGCTTGAGGGCCAAAACGGGGGCGATCAGAGTCATTCTCGCTCCTGGCGACGCCGCAAACTTCCTTGTTACCTCTCCTAAGAGTTTTGAACGGGGGAAAGGCCGTACACATCCATCCCCGTCCAGTCCCATAGGATGGCATCTACCAGCTATTGCTTCCGGGTCGAGAACTGGAGAGCAATAAATTGGGGGAGCCTCTTCGTTTTCGAGGTTGCGAAGAGGTCGACTAGCGGCCGTCCCACAAACTTCCATAGCTCTTGACAAACTTCTAGATGTAAGGTCCATTCTGTGGGAAGCATCTGATGTCGACGGCTTAAAAGATCCGCTCGAACATTTTGAATTCCTGAAATGAACCTTGTCAGGATCACTATGTTTCGAGCTTTCGCCCATAGAAGGATGTCTCGCTATCACGAACAGTGATCGAGAGTGTGCTCCCCCCCCTGCTTTTTATGTAAGCGAGAGCCGTAGTGTTGTCCGAGTTGATCTGGACAACTCGGCCCACCAATCGTTCTTCGAAGAACTGAAGAGCAAAACCGAATAGCCTCCAATTCTTTTAAAGTTATGTGCCAGGACCTCTGTTCCCCTCGCCAGAGGCTGGACACTTCCTCCAATTCTTTTAAGTTTAGTGCCAGGACCTCTGTTCCCCTCTCCAGCCCAGGCCTGACCACTTCCTCCTTCCTAGGTGAGCTCCCCCAGCCCCCCATGGAGGCGTCTGAGAACAACACTAGGTCGGGGCTCAAAAGCTTGAGGGACATCCCTTCCGAGAGTTTGGTCGGATCTTGCCACCACTTCAGATGATCCTTGACCGTTTTTGAGATAATCAAAGTCGAGTCTAGATTCTTGTCTTTCCAGTTTTCTGCCATAAAAAACTGGAGTGGCCTGAGGTGCAACCTCCCAGGGAAACAAACTTCTCCAGCGAAGAAATGGTTCCCAGCAGACTCATCCATTCCTTCGCCGAGCATGTTTCTTCCCTAAGAAGGCTTACACTTTCTCTAAGCATCTCTGCTGACGTTCCTCTGATGGAAAAGCTTGAAAAGCCGCTGAATCCATCTGAATCCCCAGATACACGATGGACTGCGTGGGGATCAGATGGGACTTCTCGTAATTTACTATAAGGCCAGGGCCTTCGTCAGCTGTAATGTCGTCTGAAGGTCCTCCAGGCACCTTGACTTCGAAGGCGACTTGATTAGCCAGTCGTCCAGTAGAGCGAGACTCTTATCTTCGATAGGTGAAGCCATTTCGCCACATTCCGCATGAGGAAAGTAAAAACCATCTGGCGCCGTACTCAGACCGAAGCACAGAGCCCTGAACTGGAAGACCTGCCCTTTTAAGACGAACCTCAGGAACTTCCTTGATTGGGGATGGATCGGGACGTGGAAATAAGCGTCTTGAAGGTCCAATGACACCATCCAATCCCCTGGTCTCAAGGCCCCTAGCACAGACTGAGAAGTTTCCATCCTGAATTTTTCTTTCTTTACAAAAATGTTCAGTCTGCTGACGTCTAGGACAGGTCTCCATACCCCAGACTGCTTCGGAACCAGGAATAACCTGTTGTAGAAGCCTGGGGAATCCAGCATCAGGACTTCCTCTACGGCCTTCTTTTCCAACATTTGATCTAGAAGGTCGAGTAAGATCTGTTGCTTCTCTGACTGGTATGCGGGCGACAGGTCTATCGGCTTCGTGCTCAAAGGAGGCGCAGAGAGGAAAGGGATCTTGATCCTCTCTCGATCACATCTAGGGGTCCAGGTGTCCGCCCCTATCGTCCTCCATGCCTGAGCAAATAAGGTGAGTCTCGCACCTACAGGTGCCTGAAGGGCAGAAACGTCAATTTTCCCTTCTTGATAGAAGAGATTCTTACCTCTGAAGGACCCCTTCCTCTCGAAGAACCTCTAGAGGAAGGTGCTCCACGAAAGGGCTTAAATTTCTTCTTGGGTGCTGGAGCTGTTGAAGTACAAGCCTGAGAGTAGGTCGTCTGGAAGATTGAATCAAGAGGTCCCTTGTTGCTTTTTCTTGCAGTTTACCGACAGATCCTTAATCATGGACTGCGGAAATAGGTGCGTAGAGAAGGGGCTGCGAATAATACTCCGCTTTCTGAGCGGGAGAAACTGCTTTCGCCGTAAAGCTACAATAGAGAGCTCTCTTCTTTAGCAGACCTGTAGCAAAATGAGATGCTAACTCATCAGAGCCATCCCTTACTGCTCTATCCATACAAGCTAATACACTCGAAAGCTCTTTCCAGCGAAATCGAGTCTTGACTCCTCGATTGTACATCCAAAGCCCCGAGGCACCAATCTAAAAGTTAAACACCTCTAGCGTCTTAAATAACCCTTCTTGAGGTGATGATCAGTCTCCGTCATTGTCCAGGAAACCTTAGCCGATGACAAATAAGACCTCCTTGGAGCGTCCACCAAATTGGCGAAATCTCTTGAGAAGAAGACGGTGCTTTCAATCCTGCTTCTTCTCCTGTTTCGTACCAGATCCCAGCTCTCCCTTTCAGTCTAGATGGAGGAAGTGCAAACGAAGTCTTCCCTTTAACCTTCCTTGAATCCATCCAATCCTCCTGGACTCTCTTAAACGCTCTCTTCGCAGAGAGCGAAGTGGCCATCTTAACGAAGCCAGGGGCCTTCCTGCCTTCGATGAGGCAAAATTGTGAAGGTGGAGAGCAAGGAAGTTGGCGCTTGAAAATTATCTGGGAATAATTTCTTAAGTAAATCCGTCAACGTCTTATAGTCTGCCTACGCTGACTCATTTGGTTCGTCATCATCAGTAGGGCAGCGATCACTAGACGAATCCTTCTCTCGGTCATCAGCGCCCTTCAAAGATCGCGATGACTTCGACACTTTAACATGAGAAACATCCTGACGTTTCGGACTCAACTGTTGATCGTCCTGGAAAGCGTCCCGATATGCAAGGCGCCGTGCGTTCTGAGAAGCGTCCTTGCAGAGCGTCCTGATGTGTAGGACGCCTGTGCGTCCTGAAGAGCGTCATCTCGAGCGTCTTGCTGAGCGTCATGATGTTGTAGGACGCCGTGCGTCCTGAAGAGCGTCAGCTCGAGCGTCTTGCTGAGCGTCATGATGTGTAGGACGCCGTGTGTCCTGAACAGCGTCAGTTGGAGCGTCTTGGCGAGCGTTCCGCGCGTCTTGAAAAGCGTCTTCTCGAGCGTCCTGGTAAGCGCTTCGTTGCTTAAGACGCCGAGCGTGATCATCAACATGTAAAGCTTGAACTTCCGATATTGATCCTTGAGCGTTCTCGGCCTTTTGACAAAGACGCCGGCCGCTTGTGCGACAACTCACGTCTCTGTCAAATTTCGTCTCTCCTAGACGCCCTTTCATGAGGAACGTAATCACGTTCTCTAATGCGTCGGCTACTAGGAGGAGACTCAAAGGCCGAAAAACGCGGAGTAGGAGCCGGGGACTGCCTAGTTCTCTTAACAGGGGCAGCCACCTATCCTTCCTTCGATGACTAGTTTCTGCCTCCTTTCTCTCAAAAAGGAGGCTAACTGTCTCGCATTTCCCAAAGCATTTTCCTTGAAGGGGAAAGTTCTCGATCAGGAGAAGGACTCATCTGTGCGAGGAAGATTGGGCGAGGGGATGCCCTTTCCTTCAACTCAGGAACATGCTTAGAGCGACTTGGACGCTCAAAAGAGTCCTCCCCTGATGAAGTCTTGTTCCTTTTCTGTGGCGGAAAAGCTTCAAATCTTCAGGTGACGAATCTACGTAATGATCAGAAGGACGTGAAGCGTCCTCTTCTCTGAAACCTCTCTTAAGAAAGGGCGACAAGGGGCGACGGCCGCTTGTTGTTCGACACCTTGCGCCCCTGCCGCTCTCCCCCTGATGGTCTTCCGAGCGTCCCAACCTCGGCGAGGAGAGGAAGTCTCGGAAGAAGAGAAGCACTCTTTAAGTATTCGTGCCCGGTGCACGAACACCGGCAGCCTGAGATTCGTCCTCAGTTCTGCCAAAGGGACGTCAGACCGGTCATTAGATCCCGTAACCCTCCTTCGGCTTTCGGCTTGCCCTCTCCCTAAGGCCTGGGAGTCCGGCAGGGGCCTAGGCCTAGAGGCATTATGGGGACCGATCTGACCCCCCTTCCACTACACTAGATGCACTAACACTTTATCACAATTCACATTTGACTGTAGAGCAATCACTTTAGATTCCAAGGCGCGAATCGACTCCATGATCGTAAATAATACGCTTCCTTCTGCAGACACTTCCTGATTGTTCGGAGGCAATACAACAGGATCAGGTTGAATTACATCTACAGGAGGATTTAATGGAGATACAATTCTACCTTGACTTCTACTCACAGAAGCACTCCTAGAGGAAGACCTCCTGATTCTATCACGCTCAAGCTTTTTCACGTAAGAATCATATGCCTTCCATTCAATTTCAGTCAATTGCTCACACTCGATGCAT
Organism: Macrobrachium nipponense; assembly: GCF_015104395.2. NCBI lineage: Eukaryota > Metazoa > Arthropoda > Malacostraca > Decapoda > Palaemonidae > Macrobrachium > Macrobrachium nipponense. The sequence goes on from NC_087222.1 coordinate 33,998,643, forward strand.
CTATCATTCAACATACATACATGACTACGACATTTCGAGCACACTGAATGAGGGTCTACCGAAGCTTTCGGCAACCTCACCTTACATTCATGCACCTTACACACCCTGAAGCTAGCAGAGCTAGATCCAGACATCGTAATCAAAGAAAAGTCAAAGCCAAATCCAAATCAAATCCACTATCACGTATGCCAAGCCAACAAGCCAAATCAAAACCAAAAGTCAATCAGAATACTCAAGTTAGCACAAGAAGTTTCAAAATCCTAGGCGGAGGTCTGTAAAACAGTTGTTTACCGACCGGCGACAGAGAAAAATCTGAATAGAAAATGGGGGGAATGATTCCTGATATCCGCCTCCCAGCGGCGGGAATGGGTACTAACCACCTGGCCGCCCACTGCGTGTGCCGGGAGTTTTGAAAGAAATTCTGTCGGCGCCGGAGAATACAGCTATATATATATCTGACAGGTAAGTTTCATGAACAAAAAATATTTTTTTCAAAAATTCACCATAATTCTAAATATTGTCCTAGAGACTTCCAATTTCTTTCAAATTAAAGACAAATGATTGAATATTACTATACTGTAAGAGTATTAGCTTACAATTGCAGTTTTCGACCACATCTGACGAGTTAAAGTTGACCTAATGTCGAATTTTTTTTATATTATTTTTATATGCAATTATTTCGGAAAAAAAACAAAAAAATAAGAAAAGTCTACAACATTCAAAGATTTTTATTTTTCGGTTTTATTCTACATGAAATTGCCCTTCAAATATTTTTCGTTTTGATTCTACATGAAATTGCGCACATTTTCATCTATAAAACTCTATGAAATGCCTAATATGAAATGGGAGCAAATATTCGAGAATGGTACATACGTACGCATTTCGGAGATTTGTGGCGGAGAATCCGCGCGCGGAGGGAAGGAAAGATTTTTTAAAAATTCACCATAAATCTAATTTTGCTAGAAACTTCGAATTTGTTTCAAGATGAAGATAAATGACTGAATATTACTAGACTGTAAGAGTTTTAGCTTACAATTGCGATTTTCGACCATTTCGGTAGAGTCAAAGTTGACCGAACGTGGTTTTTTTTCTATTTATCGTGATTTATATGCAAATATTTCAAAAATGAGAAATGCTACAACCTTCAATTATTTATTGTTGTATTCTACATGAAATTGCGCACATTTTCATATATAAAACTTTATGTAACGGCTAATTTAAAATGGTGCAAACATTACCATAATCGCACGTATGATTTTTTCGGAAGAGTTACCGCGCGGACGTAAAGAAAATGTTATTTTTTTCATAAATTCACCATAAATCAAAATATTGTGCTAGAGACTTCCAATTTGTTGCAAAATGAAGGTAAATGCTTATATATTACTAGAATATAAGCATTTTAGCTTACAATTGCATTTTCAACCATTTCGGTAGAGTCAAAGTTGACCGAAGGTTGAAATTTTGGCAATTATCGTTATTTATATGAAAATATCTCAAAACTGATAAAAGCTACAACCATGGGTTGTTTTCAGTTGTATTGTGCATGAAATTGCGCACATTTCCATATATAAAACTTTATATAATGGCTAATTTTAAAATGGTGCAAACATTACCACAATCGTATGTATGATTTTTTTCGGAAGAGTTACCGCGCGGACGTAAGGAAAACGTTTTTTATTTTCATAAATTCACCATAAGTCAAAAATATGTGCTAGAGACTTCCAATTAGTTGCAAATTAAGGTAAATGATTGAATATTTACTAAAATATAAGAGTTTTAGCTTACAATTGCGTTTTTCGACCATTTCGGTAGAGTCAAAGTTGACCGAAGGTTGAAATTTTGGCAATTATCATTACAGTAAGTCCTCGGGTTACGCTGGTCTCGACTTACGATGTTTCGTGGTTACGAACGCGCCCCCATAAACTATAAAAAATAATATTTTGCGTCGTTCCGTCTTACGCGGTTTAGCGTCGTAAGCAACGTAAACAAACGCGAACTAGTTCCAGGCGCACGGCGGAAGAATACGCTTTGTGGGGGAGAGGAACGGCGTCGCTTCGCTACGCTCCAATTCCTCGCCCATACGCCATTTTGGTTGTTTCACTGCCTCTCTCTCCCTCGTGTTGTATCGTTTTTGTAACTTTTTGCTCTTTGTTATGGCTCCCAGCGCAAGGCGGACTCTTCTGATGGTAGTGCATCGAAGAAAAGAAAGGCCATCACCATGAAATTAAAGTGGACATTATAAAGCGATCTGAGAAGAAACGCCAACAAGCATTGGCCGCTCTCTTGGCTTAGCCGTTCGACCGTTGCTACCATTATCAAAGATAAAGAGCGCATCGTTGAACATGTGAAAGGATCTGCTATGAAAGCGACAGTGATAACTAAGCAGCGTAGTGGTCTAATAATTGAAATGGAAAGGTTATTGGTGCATCTCCAGCAAACTTCTGGAGGTTCTTTTTCTCTTCACTAACCTCCCCCAGTCTCTCCAGCACCGCAGCTTCCTCTCCAGTGTGCAAGCCAATCAAACTAATAAAGGTAAGGAATTGTTCTCTCGTTGTTATTGATAGGTATTTACATTAAATCATGTGGTATTTTTCAATGTTCCGACTTACGCTGAAAATCGTGTTACGATGCATCGTAAGAACGGATCAACGTCGTATCGAGGACCCCCTGTATTTATATGAAAATATCTCAAACTGATAAAAGCTACAATCATGAGTATTTTATTGTTGTATTCTACATAAAAATGCGCACATTTTCATATATAATACTTCATGTAACGGCTAATTTACAATGGTACAAAAATTATGTCAAAGTGACGAAATAATTTCCGAGATGTGTCACAGATACTTTTTAGTGCGGCAAGAAAGAAATTTGCGCTTGCGCGCCTGCGTAACGATTGTAACAAAACAACACCTTGATCCGTGAACTCCCAGCATCCCCCAAGGCGCGTGATTCAAAAGTTTTAGGCTGGTAGGCCTATAAGCATTTTTCCGCGAATTTCAAAAAAAACTTTTGTAAGTCGACGTAAAACACGTCCAGTCGGCACACGGGAGACAAAAAATGTCGACGTAAAATACGTCCAGTCGGCGTAAGAGGGTTAATAGTACATATTTGAAACACAAACATCATCATCAATGCTCTTACCAGATGTGGGCTGAATTCCATGCAACAAGCACTGCGTTGCCTGGAAAGGTAAGGTTGCATAGTCCCTCCGAATCTGTCTAAGAGATGAGGCAGGAACTGTCAGGGCACCACCGACGTCTAACAACACAACTAAGACGGTCTCCTCCGTTGCACTGAGGACCTGACATCGATACCACTGAGTGTCTATTTGAGCAACGCACACAGTTCTCTCTGATCAAAGAATAAGGAATCATTACACTAAGTGGAAACATAAGAAGACTCATAAACATCTGATCAACTATAATGTCCCAACTTGAAAACGACTTACTGTGTCATATCAGAAATGGAAGTGAGATACAGAAAATAATTATCTATTTGCCAGTCAGTGGGTTAAGATGGTCTTGTGCTTACATATACTGCAACCATAGTTTATCCAGCCCTCAATGTACAAATGGTCTTCAAGAGCCCAACTCACAGAGGGCAACATTGTAGTGCACTTACAAAACATTCTGTGGTCAATACTAAAAGTTCTCGGAATGAATCGCTTCGCTGGTGACTTCAGTATTGGCCCTTTTTTGCTGGACATTAAAAGTTATTCTCTTGAGTCTCTTCTAACAAATTTCTGATATTGCAAGATTGGCCATATAAGTCCAAGAAGGGGCAGTCTTTATCATTAGTGATAAATACTTTAGTGGAGTCTACCTTAAATCATCCAAGGTTGAACACAACACAGTATTGCAAAGTGCAGGCAACATATGTGCACTTTCTCTTCTGATCATTTCTATATGTTACAGATTCTATACAGAGCTAAAGTGTATGTAAGTTTTGGTCAAGTTCAGTTCTGAAAGTGTGCTTATATATTTAGGACCCTTCCTTGGAGTTCCATTCAACAATAAACATTTCTTTTGATTTCTGATAAAATTCCAAACGAAGATGGGGTTAAACAAGTTTTGTGCCAAAAATTGGGACACTTTCAAAGTAGTTTTAAATTCTGTATATGCAAAGACTCGGTGGTTCCAGTTGTCCTTAACGAATTGGCTAACACTATTTCTATTTTCTACCCAAAGATAACTAGCTCACGGCCTCCAGTAATTGGTAGAAGTAAGCTACATTCAACTGTTCCCATCCCTGAGGGCTGGCATCTGGGATGTCTCGTGTATGTTACTGTTATTATAATCTGTTTAATAACAGGCGTACCTTGATCCAAGCGTTTATGCAGTCCCAGATAGTCTTACTATTTCTTTAGTCACTTTGAACTTGTCTTTACTAAAGTGGTACTACGAAAGGACAAACCTTGGTGGGATGATTACTTTACTGAGGGGTTTAATTTTCAAATTACCATCAGCTATTATTACTATTATTATTACAGTTTTCAGAACATGAACCTTATTCATATGGAACATAAGGATCAAACTTTGGTCTTTAATACTGAAAGTGAAGGGGGCTACCAACTGACCCATACAAAGTATATTCTGAAAAGTTACTGAATGAGTACCATAATAGGTATCTCACCTCAATTAATCTGCATACTCTATTATCACTGACATCACCAGGATTAATAAAGCACGACTACTTACCCGGAATTGGACCAGGGATTTGTGGGGTGGTGGAACCATCACCGTAGTTGAGGTTCATGCAGGCCTGAAGGCGCTGGAGGGCCGAAAACGAGGGGTGGAGCGGCTGCTGAACCCAGATCTCGTTGCCGCTGGCCACGGCACTGACGCGAACCTCCACTACGACCCCCATGGCAAGTTCAATCTGGAAGAGGTTCGACCCAACTCATAATATAAACAGCGAAGCATTGTTGGTCGTTCTGTTTACCTTTTGTTTTGATTAAAACCAGCATTGTGATTTGTGATAGCCTGCAATATACCTAGTTAATTTTGATTTGTAATAGTCTGCAAAAACATTGTTAATGTTGATTTGTAACACCCTGGAAAAACTCTGTTAATATCAATTCCAACTTCCTCTAGAACAGTTAGACATTCTGTATCACAAAAGACAAAACGTCCAATCCAGCCATTACCTGCATTGCTTGGTTGTTTATCACACCGTGAACGGGCGGTAGAGCAGGCGAACGACTGTGCACCTGCGCTAACGTCAATTCTGGGTAACGGTTGATGGGGAAATACTCGCGGATCATATCTAAAGCTGCCTCTACTTGTGACTTTGTACCTGTTTTAGAAAAAATACAGAATATAAAATTTTATAGCGACACTACAGCATAACTCAAGAGCTATAGGTTTCCACAAAGTTATGGTGTTTTATATTACATATTAAACTACAGAACACAAGCACAGGACAATGAGATTTGAGATTTAAAATACGGACTAAACAGAAAGAATTGAGAGACTGTGACAAAATAATTGAAACAAACGAAAAAGGTGGAACGTTACTATCTCTGTGAATCCGAGTTAGTACAAGAGGAATACTTTGAGAACTTGAAACTACAGATTGTAATGAATGTGAATCTGGAGTAAGAGAAAAGATGCCTCCAAGTCACTGTGCAAGAAAATGGACCTACATTCAGGGTGGTGAAGGTACTGGTTTGGAATGGCACTTAACAAATCAGTACAAAATACTTGCATCTTAGTGCATCCATCAGCTAGGCAATAAATAATAACAGAAAGGGAACATTAAATGGTACAAACAGATTACCAATATGTATAGCTATGCTTGAATAGTATGATATAGAGAATATTGTGATGTGGATGCTATTTTGATATTTGGACGACAAGCTACACTGGTCACAACTCAAAGAGGAATTACTAAAATATGTTCAAAGACGTATGATATTGATCTATAAAACTGTGGCTAAGCCAACTCTGGGACTCTTTCAGCCATTCAATGCAAAATAGAGATGTATAAAACAAAGGAAATGAAGTACTAACAGAATCTATGGGTGGAACTGGGGAAAAAACCCACTATTGCACCAAGAAGTAACAACTAAGAGATATTGAACAGTAAGACTGAAAAAAAGGAAGCAGAAAAGGAGGTAAAGTAATGTGCTAAAAAGAGGATGCCACTAGGGACCATGGCGATGCTGCAAAACCTTTTTAGTAATGCCTATGGACGACCATTAGGTCATTAATACAGTACAACCTTAAAGAGAACAATTCAATTCAAATCATTTCCTTACCTTCTACAGAACACATCTTGAATCTCCTGTTTCTATGGGGACCAACGATTATAGAAGCGTCTGTGGCCGCTTTAATTTTGTTGACAAATGCGCCTTTCCTGCCAATCAATCGGCCAACTAAAACCTGCAACACATTATCATTAGTGATAAGTAAATACGTACGGTTGTGCTGCACATTCATGCAAATACTGTACATGTACAGTAAGTCCCAAATCAGTCTGAGCTTAAGAAAGCAACGACTAACAGGACTTAGAAAAAATTTTTTTTAAATACAAAACCCAGTATTATTTTCACAACAACCTTGACGCCAGGTAAGCAAAGCAGTCGGAAGACTGCTGAAAGAAAAACACAATTCTGATATCAGAAATTTGTCATTTCCTTTGGATATTCGATATAATACTGTCAATGAAGTCTACATATAAAAATAACAGAACTACACAGGACATACATCTAACAACTCTTAATCGGAAACAGCAGCAAAGGCATACCTGAGGTATCTCAAATTCATAAAAGATGTAAGTTTCTTGACTAGTAACCGGGAACGCTGAAGGGTTGAACAAGGTTTCGGGTTCGACTTCGCCGATGCTACTCTGACTGCTTTCGTTGGATCTCTGAAATAAGAGAAAAAACATACTTCAAGATGATTATACCACTAGGGCCGGTTTTAGGCCTATTTGACCAAAATTGGGCCCTGCACCACAGTTACTGTTTAAAGCCTTTTCTGTATTCTAAGAGGAATAAACTTCTACCTAAAATATGAAATGAAGAATGAAGAAGTAATATTCCTCACATTACTGTGCATACTACATTAGAAAAATTTTCACTTGAAAAATTATTTATATATTAGACATAAAAAAATTGTTTTTAGGTCAAGACAAGTATTCTACATGAAATGTGGAACATACGGCATCAATTTTCTAACCAATATTTTTAGAGGCTTTCAAGTTAATGAAACAGGCTTTGAAACATAGACCATACCTGCTCTTCAAATCTGACTCAACCGTTGGTGGGAAAGTTGACTTTCAAAATATAGCAATTCGCATCCTTACCAGGGAAAGACATTAATGACAAGCTCGAGTTTTAATATGAATTTTATTACCTACCATACCTGATACTATAAATGTCATCACTTAGAAGAGGGATAATGAAGTTCCTTCTGTATTTCGACTTAAAACAGCCTGAAACTTGAGTTTCAAGATATCTTGATAATCCATTAATACCAAACATATTACACTTCACTGGACAAAATGCAATGAACTTTGAAAGACCTTTTCAACTTTAAATTCTTTACTCTTGCAGATTCAGACCATCCAAAGTACATCGTTTTACTATGCATAAATGTCAGACATCAAGTGAGTGGGTGTTCTCAAGCTACTAGCTAGCTGTCTTTAAGACTTTTTGACATCATATCCCTAGTCAGTGACTTCGGTGTTGTTTTAGCTGTAAGGAAATCATGAATTTGGGGAAGTAGGCCATTTCATTTTAGCTTTGTGACTACCTTTATGACCTAAACCAATAAATGAATGAAATAATGAGTTAACAATAAATAGAAGAGAGACTCGACACACAATAAACATTATCTTACCAAATTCCTGTCGTTATTGTCCAGCGTTCTGTCCTCGGATTCAGATTTCCTGTGTTCCGATCCCTGAGTGTTTCGGACACGCTCTTTGTAACTCTTATTTTTTGAACAGTCAACAGCTTCCTTCTTGGTCTTTGGCGCCTTATTCGAATCTTTAACAGTTTTATTAGATTCTTTCGCACTACCCACGGCTGCTTCTCCCTTCGTCTGGATGGACGCGTGGTCCTTGTTGGGCTTTGTGTTCGCAGCCCTCCACGACGAATCCGCGGTTGATTTTTCTTTAGTCGCAGCAGGATCTTCAACCGAGCACGGCTCGTCTTTAGCCTGATCTTCATTTTCCTTTGGCACGAGCGGTTCCTCGTTAGCCGAGCTGGGCGAACCACCCACGGGGTTCCTGGTGCGGCCCTTGTAACTGCGTCTTCCGCCAGAACCAGACTCAGAAGATGGGGAACTTTCCTTGGTGGTTTTAGCACTTGGAGATTTACTTTCTGTTCCTTTGGCCTTTTTCGCCTCTTCCTTCTTTGGTGCAGCAGTTTTTAACGGAGATTTATTCTGATCTAAATTGGTGGCATCAGCAGAAACGCCAGGTTTGCTTTGCTTTTTGGCATCTACGTCCGGGGATTCTGAAACTTTTCCAGTCATTACAACTTCTGATTTGTCTTCTTGATTTTCTTTCAATTTCCCTGGGCTGAGTTCTGAGGCTGCTACTGTACTGCCGACACAAATTTCCTTCTCTGCAATTTCTTGAACCTCTGCTTTATGTTCAGCAGCAGTTCTCTTCTCGGTGACTTGTACACAATCCTCAACAAGTCCATCTTTGGCTGCGGACTCCTCAGTCGTTGTTGCAAACGTGGAAGAAGCAACAGTTCCTGAGAGCGATAATCCTGATAAATCTTTCTCGCAGGCATCCGAGGAGTTAACCGTGACCTCACTAGAGAATTCAGGAGCTGAACCTACTTTACAAGTTTCCAATACAACTTCACAACCCTGAGACAACAAATTTGATTCTCCTGATTCTGCAGAAAGAAGTGATACACTTTTCTCTTCTGGGACAGATGAATTTTCAATGCCCGACTGTGAAACTTGTACTTCAGGCTGACCAGTAAGTGTGTCACCCTCGTGAGATAACTGACAAGCTGCAGATTCAACAGACTCAAAACTATTTTGTTCTTTATCTACTAAAGAAACATTGTCAGGGGTTATCACGGATTCATTCACTTCCTTGACATCACCAACAGTGACAGGTTCTAATTCTTTGTCTAATTTACTCTCTTCAAGTAACCTGGAAGACGAATTTTGATTATCACAAGATACGTAGATGCCGGAGTCACAATCTGCAGTGGCTAAATTGCCATCCATATTAGTAATGCTCGTTTTGGCAGGATCACTTGAATGTGCCGTCTCCCTTTCTTCAAAAGATTCTCCACGATTTGACAAGGGTTCTCCACACTGTACGTCTGAAGACAGTGACGTCACTTGCTCAGGGATGCTTGGTATAGATTCATTAGCTTCTTCAGGTGCACTGCCTTTTAATGGTGCTGTACTCTCCAACAACCTGGCTGCTTCTAAACCCACAGCAATATTTCCATCAACTTGGTCACACTCTGGTTTGTCCAGAGACTCAAAGTCTAGCCTTCTTTCTTGACATACTTCTACTTGGCAAGTTTTACTAATTTCAGGGTCCACTGCAGAAAGAGAGGTGGCTGTTATATCTTCTAAATTGGGAATGACTGTCCTATCTTCAACTATATCTGCAGTTACATCACTCAACTCCTTCAGGAGATGACTTGAATCGTTCGTCACAACTGCATCAGGCTTCGCTGAAACGTCTAATACCGGGGAAGAAGCGACATGGGGCAACTCATCACTCTGCTCTGGCCTGCCATGGAATTCGTCATCTAAGCTAAAGTCTTTCTCGACCAAAGGACAGCGCTGCCTCTGGATGTCGTTCACATCATCGTCCAAACTGAAGTCCTTCTCGACGCCACCACCTCCCGAGCCCCGAAGCTTCTCATCTTCCACTTTTCTGACGCTCGCATTTGGACTCTCGCTGCTGGTGGACGCCTTTTCCCCGGAAACGTGACCATTCAAGTTATGAAGGGCCACGTCATCACCACTCTTGACGGGCACTTCTGCATTCCCTCTCCTGCTGACTTTGCCATGTTCTTCGTACGAAGGAGGGGCAGCCGCGTAGGGAGTCGTGGGCTTTCGTTTCCCTGGATCCAGGCGGCGTTTTCTCGGCCGCAGCAGGAGGTATATGAGAGCACTCGCACCAGTTATGGCAGCTGCAGCTCCCAGCGCAAACTTCATTTCTGAAAATCATAAAAAGCTGCGTCAATCACTCGTGTTCAGGGATGCCTTCAACAGAAAATACGTCAGGCATTATGTTTCATATCAATTCTCTTTCTTTGCGATCCTCTTTGTCATGAAATCAGAGCCATAAAATAAAAAGAAAGCAAACAAAATACTGATGAAACATTATTTCAAAATTAGTGTAATAATGAAACAAAAACACCACCACAAAAGGTACAGAAGGGTACAAAATAAGAGACCTGTTTTGTTACTCAGAAAACTGGGAAAAGCTGTTACAAGGCCTTAAATCATCAATGCCATGTTAAAAAAATATGCAAAATTAACTTCTGTTAAAACAGGTTAAAAATCAACAAAAATTGGTTAAAAAAAGTCACCAACAAGTTTAACAAAAGCTTCATGACAGTCAAAAGGGTGCTTTGAATGACTGGTTGTAATGGAAACAAAGATTTAGCCTTCAGTTGCAAGAGAGAGATGTAACCAGCTACATACAAATATTACAGGGAACGCTTATTTCTTTCTCCTATTCTGGGTACTACCAGCTGTTGAGACGAAGAGAGTACATATAGCAATTCTTGATTTTTGTATCTTTCTATTCGTCATTCCAAAACCATTTTTAACTCATTGAATCTCAAAACTATCAGTGAAAGGTTCAAATTCCTTTTGACACTTAACGCAGGAGAACTATGCTTACGGACTGGGTTTTAGAAAGTGGTAGTAACTGGTACCAAGCAAATTTCCTTAATATCCTTATATGTACTGACATCTGTAAAAGACTAGAGTCTTACAATTCAATCTGCAATTGTTTTACAACCTCCCTGTAAATGTCAAAACCATCTCACTCTTTGGGACTTGAGTTTTACCAATAGCTGGACTTATCTTTATACCTTCCTAATTTGTAATATGGTGTGTTTATTAAGTGAAACTGCCCAATACAATAAGTTTGAATACAATCCTAACAACATCTTGAAATAGTTCATCAACTGTAGCCCCTTCAATTTCATGCACTTAGACAATGATTGCAAAATAAATCTCGTACAAAACAAAGTGGGGTAACTTAGAACTTATAAAGTTACTTCATAATCTGCTCAAGTTCTTCAATATGTTGGCATGTCAACTTCAGAAAACTTTATCAATTATCAAAATCAATGAACTTCAAAAAAAACTAAAAACTACAACAATCAATAAGCTGTATCAGCCAAAGGCACGGTACTTTGATGCAATGAGACAATCATATTGTGATTGTGTCACCTTATTTTTGTTTTTTAAATGTTCCTAGTCAAAATTGGGGTGCATTTTTGGCAGTATACAAACCAGAGCCTTTAATGTTGGAGTATTCACCAGTGCGAGGTGTAATCGAGTCACCGAAAATTGGTAAAAAGTAGTTAAACATGGTCTACACCGTGGGGCGTTCATCAAATGTAAGGACAACGTTACTGGAGAATACGTATACAATTTAGGCCTAAGGTCATACACTGGAACCTAGGAGATCATTAGGCGCTGAAGAGGAAATGGATGGAAAGAAGGAATATGAAAGGATGTACAGTATATACTATATATATATATATAAGAATGAAAGGGATTGCAGCTAAGGATAGAAGGGATGCTGCCAAGAACCTTAATAATGCCTACAGGGCACCACGTGAAGTGCACTGACAGTATACCCCCACCCACCCCGAAAGGGCATACCCACGGAAGGAGCAGAGAGGTTTGGGGCAATGAGGATCAATTAGCAGGCAAACTTTCCTCCTCTACCAAAACCTTCCTTGACAACTATGAGTCCTACCACTACAAAGGAGAATTGTCTTTCCATGCTAAAGAAAATAAAAAACCTCCAACACAAAAGTACCATCTTAGCAGTCGGCTGGAGAGCAGAAAGACATCCTCAATCGATGGCAGCTTTAGAAAAAGTACTTGGTGATGGCAGGTGAGTGAAGGAATTCCCCAGCAAATCTTAGTCACCACTCAACTGCCATATATTACCTTGTTACTGAGCATCAAGGGCTGATTTCAACTCAAACACAGGAAAACTCCTAAATAGAAGGCATCAGTCTGTAAGTTTCTATTTCTGTTGGAACAACTTTACCATTGAAAAGTCCCCAACAAAAGAAAAACTTGATAAAAATAAACTTTTATTAATTCATTTACACAATACCTCTTGAGACATCACCAAGGGCTAAATTATGGTGCCAGGCCAAAGCTAAGCACACAAGGAAAGTTGAAAAAAACAAACGGTCATGCGTTTAAAATATATACAACTTACACAAAGCTAGTATAACTTTATATATAGTACTAAAATGCATAAAGTAATACAGTATCCAATACTGGCATTATGTTAGGATTGCCAAAGACATTGCTGTACACAGCAAGTCAGCAACAACCTATTTGCACAGCGTACACTATTGATTCTCAACACAAATTCTAATGTGACATAACAAGGTTCCTGCCGTTGGAAGGGATGATTTAACAAGTGCTAAATCACCCTGGAATGTGCCTTCTAAAAGCACAAACACATTCAAAACCACACAAATCTTAAGGCACTTATGCAGTTCTTTTGAATTCTGATATTGGAAATGTCTTTTTTTTTTTTTGCATCCAATTTATTCAATGTATCAGATTTTCCAAATTTCCTTCACTAAATAAATACAATTACGTACTTATAGCCTAGTCTCTAGCACATTCACTTAATCTCACTTTGTATCAAGGAGAAAGTTTTATCATATAGTACTCCAGCTAGATAATATCTTGCCTTTGTTTGTGTGTATGGTATTTTTACGTTGCACAGAACCAGTGGTTATTCAGCAACGGGACCAACGGCTTTACGTGACTTCCGAACCACGTCGAGAGTGAACTCCTATCACCAGAAATACACATCTCTCACTCCTCAATGGAATGGCCGAGAATTGAACCCGCGACCACCCAGGTGGAACGCAACCACCATATCAACCACGGCACTGAGACGCTGATAATATCTTGTCACACCAAATGTCCAACATTGGGGAAATGTTTCAACCTATTCTGAACGGTTAGATAACGGTTATCGGCTAAGGCAGGTTCCAGGAAGTCACAGCAGTCTATACTCCTACTTTTAACGGCACAGACAAATTATGGCCTTCTCACATTCACTTATCTCAAATGCTGATATGCTTTTCCTCATCAAGTTTTCGAGGGGTCACGACTTGCTTGGGGTGGTCCAAATAAGGCAGTGTCTGAGGTTAGGTTAGGTTAGGTTAGGTAAAGGCAAGTCTGGTTAGGTTATATTTGATCTGAAATGATTACTACAGCTAAGGGTAGCCTAGGCCAGAAGACACGACACTTCCATCTACACTGGCTCCGACCTCACAATCCAGAGTGTCGCCTAGGTAGCGGAAACGCCCAACCTTCTTTGAAGGCCTTCCCCACACTATTTCAAAGTCATACACCTCACATCACTTCATAATTCACTCTTCTTAATTATGAATAGAATAATATAGTCATGACAGCGTTTACGATTTTCTCTCTATCATCTTCGATTGCACTCTTCGATTTTTGAAAGTTTTCTGAAACCTTTCGTTTTGATTCTGATGGCAGAACCAAACACAAGGTCATTATTGGGGATGAGTCAGTTCTACCATTGGCAGCAGCACGTTTTAAAAGCACTTCACTCCAACTGCCAACTTTAATAAGCTTTTTCCATTCTCTGGCCAATGATAGCTTTTCTGATCTTGAAAGTTCGGCCATTACTATCTGATCCCACCTCGACTCGTCCACAATTCACCACGAGTGCATCTTTGCCACACCAGACCTATTCCATGAAATGACGAAGGAACGTCGGTAAAAACGGAATTCATAAAAGCAACCAGAATGTAAAAATTAGTTCATTGCTAAAGACTGGACTCAACAAAATACATGATGAGCTGAAATGTATACAACGGCTCCCTCTGTCCAAATTAGGACAGACCTAGGTATTATTTCCCAGAAAAACAAAGAGATGACCATATATTCCATCTTCTCAATGAAGAATATAGCACAATACTACAACACAGCACAGGTTAGACTAGGATTCTACCTGATCTTTGCCTAACCTTGGTTAACCTTACATAATCAAAGCGAAGCCTAGCCTTAGCTTATTCCCTAATATGTGCCAGTGCCGAAGGATACTAAAAGACTTTGGTACTGATGACAAAGACGACAAGCCTATGTGGTATTTCTACAGAAGCAGTCCGCACGGACTGCAAGGAACGTAACCACGGATACGACATCCACTAGGGATTGGGGCGTCCAATGTATTTCGCAGTGTTTAGTACTGCCTCTGGGGTTGGGGGCGGATAAGTACTCTTGATCTACCGCCTATGTCACTGGGCTGCTACAACTAATGCCCTAGCCTAGCCTAACCTCAAATTCAAGCCACACAAAACATAGAAAGGAATGCAGCCTAGCGAACGTGACAAGGCCTAACTGACACTACAGGACTGTGACATCTATCATCCTAACCTAGCCTAAGATAATGCTCGAATTAGAGCCGAACAAAGCCAAAAACGATACGGGTCTAGCCTAGGGTAAAAATGACGCAGACTTAGTTAACGTTAACCTGTTAAGACATCTAACAGCCTGCGATTGTATAGCCTAGATTAAGCTCGAATTCGAGACAAACAAAGCAACGAAACAAAGGCCTAGCCTAGGGTAAAGAAGATGCAGAGACCTACTTTACGTTAACTCGTTACGACATATATTAGCCTGCAACTGGGTAACCTAGCCTAGCCTAGAATTAAGTTCGAACTCGAGCCGAGCAACGACATCAAAGGCAACAGGCCTAGCCTAGGGTAAAAGAAGACATGGAGGCCTACTAGCCTAGGCTTAAATGAAAGCCAAAAATTAATGGAAAAAAGTTAGCCTAGCCTATCGTAGCCCTACGAAAAAGCGATTAAATAAGCCGTAAAGGGAAAAGGGTGACAATTTATTAGAATAAATTCGGTACAAATTCCTCCATGCAAAAAAAAATTCGGTTTAAAAAATTTCGGAAAAACGAAAATTAATCCAAACCAAAATGCCATATATATAGAGGCCTATAGACAAACGTATCTATAGGCTTCTATATACACTTCTATAACCCCGAAACTTACCAAAGTACCCATACATTATGGCTATAGAGATACAGATTGATATAGAAATGTATTAATAATTTTTTTTTATTTTGGAGTCTTATTATTATTACCACACGTGGCTTAGTAATTTCCTCTTTTCCTCTGTGTTCCCGCCTCCTCCTTGCACATCCACGTACACACGTACACGCGCTTTACACACATACACGGGTGTGTAACGCGTATACACACACACACATCCACAGACACGAGGCTTGAATGTGTTTGTGTGGAGAGAGAGTGAGTGAGTGTGAGACCTGTTTGTTCGTTCGTTTGTGTGTCTGTTAAAGAGAGAGAGAGAGAGAGGGAAAGAGAATGTGGACGAGTTGGAGGACTCTTGTATATTATACAGTGGCCTGTGCTCTCTCTCTCTCTCTCTCTCTCTCTTCATATATGTATATTTTCAGTTCTTTATCCATCACTCAAAACCTTTCATCTTAATCTCTATCTCTTTCTCTCACAGAATGAATAAATATATAATAATATAATCTATCTCTCTCTCACAGATGAATAATAGTAATAATAATCCTCTCTCTCCAGAATGAATAATAATCTCACATAGTATTGATTTAAACCCATACATGTCTTCCTACATACATTCATTCGTCCCTCGATAACCTTCCATAATATTTCTTTTGAGAACATTATCATCATCATCATCTCTCTCTCTCTCTCTCTCTCTCTATCTCTCTCTCTCTCTTCAGGATGGATAAAACAACATATAAAATTCTGATCTCAATAACCACATTCATTCACTCATAACCTGCCATCTTAAATATCAGATCTCCATTTTAACCTATATTCCCCCCGATGAATTCAATAAAAAACGAAATCAATCAATCCTATGCATTTTGAATATTATTCATCACCCATAACTTCCTTCATTTTAATTCATGTGTTATTCACCGGGAAATGAATAACATGTTGTTATGAGTCAGCTGTCATAACATGTGGTTATATGGTTATACGTCTAGTGTCGCTGTGTAAAGCCAACATTGCAACCCCGGTAATTCGGGGGACGTAGAACCCATGAAATCGTTTATTATTCATTTTATTCATCTCATTCATTCGTTTATTCATTAATTTATGAATGAACATTCATTGTTCTTCTTATCGTTCGTGTTATTTCGTCTTTTAAAGGCCTATACGTCGCCTGAGGACTGATTGACTGACTAGCAAAGGGCGCGCTTTATTCAAACCACGAACGAATGTTCTAATGCATTATTTTTTTATTTATTTGTTTGTGAATAATTGAAATGATTTTATTTAGAAATTCCATAAATCTAAAATATAGCATTTTATGTTTATATATAGTTATGAAAGGTGTAGTCTTTACAGGTGTATATATATAAAATCTATTTCTCTTTCAGGAATCGTAATTCCAAGCCGTGTCATTATATAAAAGAAAATTAGCCACCAATATCGAGAGAGAGAGAGAGAGAGAGAGAGAGAGAGAGAGAGACGAGAGAGAGGAGGGGGAGAATGAGAGAGAGATGAGAGAGAGAGAGAGAGAGAGGAGAGAGAGAGAGAGAAGAGAGAGAGAGAGAGAGAGTTTAAACCTCGTACACTGGAAGCCATAAGAAAGCTTGCAAAACTAAACTAGAAAATGTCCTAATTATAATTCTAAGCCACTTACCGTCAGCCAATGGAGGATGAGAGAAAAAATAAATTAATAATAAATACAGAGTAACAGATTTAGAGCTTAAACTGAAGATAAAATCATGGAAAATAGATCATATATTATATATATATATATATATATATATATATATATATATATATATATGCAGTTATAATGAACAGGTTTTAAATCGTGCATACCCAAGGCACCATGAACTTAATTAAGACTTTTTGGGTTGGGGTACGTGTGGGCTATTACCCCTTTGGGTATCGGGGCAAGGTGGGCACGGAGGCAAATATGCTACAGGTGTTTTAGTGCCAAAATACTAAGAGGCAAATACCCTCTCTCTTACTTCCTATGTTTACCTGTTTCGATGCCAAGCTGTGCGAGATATGTTAATTATAAGCCATTTTACCTATGTGATTCTGCAGGATACCCGTATTTCAACATCTTAAATATACATGCATCGACGCCATCGTAAGAATTTGTCTTAAATAACCCAATTAATTAACGTTTGACACCTATATTGTGTATGTGTGCCTAAAGTTGCCAGTTGCCATTTTTTAAATAGATAAACAAAGCCTTGTGAGAATGAGATATGAATGCATATTTATATAATTCACACGTTGCCACAAGAGTTCAAACTATACGCTGTATCGTGGATATTTGTTAGAGCAACATTCCTCCGTCATTTAAGTATATTTGAAACTTTATTTAACCTTTATTTGTAAAGTAATTATATTTGTTAATGAATGTCAGCTCTATATACCTTTGTCTGCAACGAAAGTTGACAAACATAGGCATTACTGTGCAACATAGGATAAAACAGCTGTTTAGAGCGTACTTCAAGTGTCTTCAGACACCTAAATGTTACTTTACACGTTTAATTACACTTTTAAAACCCGCTTTAATTGCTTTTAAATATGTAAAACTAACAGCATGTGGAGCGGACTTAAGGACACAAACATATGGTACTATGCAGAAATACACATGACAGCCAAGTCTACACATGGCAGCCAAGTTTACATTGATAATAAATGTGTCACTACAAAATACTATGACTAAATAACGTCATTTTTAACGACCATAAGAATCACACAGGTCTATTGAGACGTAAATGTGCGTCATTGCGTTTTTTAAGAAAGGTTATTATGTGATAAGCCAGCATTTAAACTACGCATTTAAGTTCTGCGTAAATAAGAAAGGATATGTTACAGGAGATAATCATATTTAAAAGTATATAATAATCGCCTTATACCCCTCAGAATCTATCAAATTGCGTCTCGTTTTCAAAACTAACGGAACGAGAAAGGTATATATAAAAAAAGTAGTACACCGCCATCTTGAAGACACTTTTGTTTGTATCTTGCAATCCAAGTAGATATTTCGACGCATTCCAGACACGGCAACATACGACTATCTATCACAATAGCTAATTAGCGTATTAATTTACATTTTATTGTAGTATTATAAATAAATATAGTGAATTTTAAATTTTTAGACCGGATATTTGTTGAATAGGACCATCAACAATGAATCGTACGTCAGACAAGGGACGATGGTGATGATGTCATCACGTCTTCAGGGGACCAGCAGCGGACGCTATTCTATTCAGAATTTCAGTACTTGGCTATTAGCGCTGTTTCGGGGAAACTGCGCTATTTATGTAATAGCTTGATGTGCGGGGTTGGGGATTTGGGGGCATTTTTTTTTGGAAAGGGGAGTAATAGGGAGAGGCGGAGGGGGAGGAGTTAGGGATGAGGGAGCTTTTATTCGGACCTACTCTATAGTAAACTCAATAATAATAATATGAGAAGCATGCCGTACTATGTAATAACGTTCATTGTGTTACATAAGCGCATACACAGCGATATTCACATACATTACTTCCGTTGTATTTGTGGTTGCATGTTATCGTACACATCCATGTATATATGTACGTATGTATGTAAACAAAACGCTATTGTGGTATATATGTAGGTATACGTAAGAAATGTGTGTACGTATGTACGTGTGCCTAAATTCCACACACAGGAACAACATAAACACGTTGGTTCCAGCATGACTTTGTCTTTCTTTCTTCTTCTTCTTCTTCTTCTTCTTCTTCTTCTTTCTTCTCTTCTTCTTCTTCTTCTTGACGATCTTTACTAAGACTTCTTTAATGTTATTGAGGTCGTCTTTGGCATAGTCTCTGTTGAATTATTATTATTATTATTATTATTATTATTATTATTATTATTATTATTGTTGTTGTTGTTGTTGTTGTTGTTTAAAACTCAGTAACATTTTACTGAGAATCACCATATTAGTTTTGGAGTGAATTATATATATATATATATATATATATATATATATATATATATATATATATATATATATATATATGACTGTAAAAATGTTCTGTAACAACAGAGTTCCATCTAATAAAAGGAGCCCATAAAAAACACCAAAATAGAGAAAAAGTACTATATTTCAGAGACTGCTGTCTCCCTCTTCAGGTAGATGAATGAGAAAAGTTCACAGAAAAGGTGGTATTTTATACAAGAGGTCCATCCACAAACAAGCCATTTTAAGTCACCCCCGCTGATAATCTTCCTCTAATCTTCTTAAGGGTTGGTTGAATGAAGACGTTGTCGATGGTGTCCGAAATCCATCCTCCTTTTGAGATGTTCATTACCTGCCTCTCTTTTATTAAGGCCGATTCCATCATTTGACTCTTGTACCGGCAGTTGCTGCTATAAATTACACGTGACAAATTCAGTTTATTCTATGGTTATGTTCATTTATATGGTTGAAGATAGCCGAGTTCTGTTGTCCATACCTAACTGACCGTTTGTGTTGTATTAATCTCTGGGAAGAGGGATTTACCTGTAAATCCGATGTAAGATTGGTCACAGTCCTGGCATGGGATTTCGTATACCCCAGAGTCCTTTGGAGATGTCTTTTGTTGGACGTTAATCAGGGATTTGGCTAAGGTGTTTGGGTAAGTAAATACAAAAGGGTTCGATTTTCCGAGGGGGTTGGTTATTCTCTTAATCGTGTCCAGGTGGGGAATTATTATTTTATTGTTGGGTGTATCTCTGGTCTTGTCTTTAGGGGGTCGGTAGAAAATTACGTTAGCTTTGTGAATTGCTTTCTCAATTATATGGTCAGGATATTTTAAAGACGAAAGTTGCTTGCGAATTAGTTCAAATTCTTTTTCCAGGAATTCTGGGGAACAAATTCGTAAGGCTCTTAAGAACAAGTTACTAGCTACACCTATTTTGATAGAAATGTCATGATAGCTAAAGTAGTGAATGTATGAAAGTGAGAACGTTGGTTTTCTGTATATGGTAAAATTTGTATTCTGTCGTATCTCTGATTATTAAAACATCAAGAAAAGGAATTTTGTTGTCTGTTTCCCATTCAACTTTAAATTTGATGCTGGGCACTAATGTGTTTAATTTCGAGAGGAATTCATTGAAATTGCCCCACCTATTATCCCAAAATGTTAGGATATCATCCACGTATCTCATCCACAGCATGTTTTTGGGTTTTATTGCATTTATTACTGTAGTTTCAAGTATTCCATGTACAGATTGGCTAGAACAGGACTTAAAGGACTACCCATACTACACCCGAATTTTTGCTTGTAGAATGATTCCCCGAATGAAAATACGTTATTAGATGCACATAATTCAACTAGCTTTATTATTTTGTCAAGCGCCAATGGGAAATGATCTGAATAGGGGGATAATTTTACCCTTAAAAATTGAAGAACGTCCTGTACTGGTACTTTAGTGAACAAGGAATCTACATCAAGGCTTAAAAGTTTTATGTTGTGAAGTGGTATATGTGCTCTCTGAATTTGTGACAAAAATCTTCCGAATGTTTAATGTGACTGGGAGAAAAAGTGCCTAAAAAAGGGGAAAGGAGGCCAGCTAACCATTTAGAAATTTTGTAATTGAAAGCACCGGCACATATGAAACGATGGGTCTGAATGGAAGATTGTCTTTGTGAGTTTTGGGAAGGCCATAAAAATAGGGTAATTTAGGATTAATTACTTTAAATTTCTCTAACAGTTCAATACTCTTTTTGTCTTTGCCAATTAATCTTACTTTCCGAAAAAATTCTGTGGGAACGTTTTGGAGGGGATTTTTCGTCAGTTTTTCGTATGTGTTTGTGTCGCTAAGGAGCTGGTTGATTTTGTCAAGGTAGAAGTCTTTGTCCATTATTACGATTTTGCCGTCTTTGTCGGATCTACTTATTATAACATCTAACTTTTTTAGCGAGTGGATGGCTATCATGAATCTGCGGGGAACAGGATATTTCTTATGTAAGTCAGTTAAAGCATTTAGTAACACTCCTTTTAAACATATCTCTTCACGGTTGTAGTTTTTGTCAGATATGAATTTATCAAAAAGCCACTATGAAGTCTAGGTTGTTTTTGCGGTCTGGCATAAGGGCAAAGGATAAGCCTAAATTTAAAACTAAATGTTGATTTACAGTAAGGGGGGTGTTGGATAAGTTTAAAACTTTGTCTTGTTGCTCAAGATTATTCCATGCACTATTGTCTATTAGGTTATTTAACTTGCGTAGAAGTCTGTTGGAATGAGTCACGCTATTATAGGCAGCAATGTCGGAACAGAATGAAATCAGATACCTGTATATGTGGTCCGTAGTGAGGAGGCGAAGATTAGACTGGGTTCCATATATCACTCTGCGTAGTACGAAGATGTCGTTTTTCGTATCGGTGATTCTTTCCTCCAGGAAAATCTTGTGTGAGAGAGGGAAGGGGTCCGATTGCAGAGTCCATCTCCCGAATCCGTACATTTTTTGGTAGTACGTTGTTCTTTTGAGGCATTCTTCTAAAAAGTGTTTTTGGTTTTTCAGCCGGTGTAGTCTGATCAGTTCTTTTTCAAACTTGCGAAAAATTCATCTACCTGAAGAGGGAGACAGCAGTCTCTGAAATATAGTACTTTTTCTCTATTTTGGTGTTTTTATGGGCTCCTTTTATTAGATGGAACTCTGTTGTTACAGAACATTTTTACCAGTCATTTTCAGCCCATTATGGAATTCAACCGCCTTTCCAGGATTCTTCACTCACTTCCAGAAGTCAAGCCAATTTTTCGCAAGTTTGAGAAAGAACTGATCAGACTACACCGGCTGAAAAACCAAAAACACTTTTTAGAAGAATGCCCTCAAAGAACAAGTACTACCAAAAATGTACGGATTCGGGAGATGGACTCTGCAATCGGACCCCTTCCCTCTCTCACACAAGATTTTCCTGGAGGAAAGAATCACCGATACGAAAAACGACATCTTCGTACTACGCAGAGTGATATATGGAACCCAGTCTAATCTTCGCCTCCTCACTACGGACCACATATACAGGTATCTGATTTCATTCTGTTCCGACATTGCTGCCTATAATAGCGTGACAGACTTCTACGCAAGTTAAATAACCTAATAGACAATAGTGCATGGAATAATCTTGAGCAACAAGACAAAGTTTTAAACTTATCCAACACCCCCCTACTGTAAATCAACATTTAGTTTTAAATTTAGGCTTATCCTTTGCCCTTATAGCCAGACCGCAAAAACAACCTAGACTTCATAGTGGCTTTTGATAAATTCATATCTGACAAAAACTACAACCGTGAAGAGATATGTTTAAAAGGAGTGTTACTAAATGCTTTAACTGACTTACATAAGAAATATCCTGTTCCCCCCCGCAGATTCATGATAGCCATCCACTCGCTAAAAAAGTTAGATGTTATAATAAGTAGATCCGACAAAGACGGCAAAATCGTAATAATGGACAAAGACTTCTACCTTGACAAAATCAACCAGCTCCTTAGCGACACAAACACATACGAAAAACTGACGAAAAATCCCTCCAAAACGTTCCCACAGAATTTTTTCGGAAAGTAAGATTAATTGGCAAAGACAAAAAGAGTATTGAACTATTAGAGAAATTTAAAGTAATTAATCCTAAATTACCCTATTTTTATGGCCTTCCCCAAAACTCACAAAGACAATCTTCCATTCAGACCCATCGTTTCATGTGCCGGTGCTTTCAATTACAAAATTTTGCCAAATGGTTAGCTGGCCTCCTTTCCCCTTTTTTAGGCACTTTTTCTCCCAGTCACATTAAACATTCGGAAGATTTTTGTCACAAATTCAGAGAAGCAAATATACCACTTCACAACATAAAACTTTTAAGCCTTGATGTAGATTCCTTGTCACTAAAGTACCAGTACAGGACGTTCTTCAATTTTTAAGGGTAAAATTATCCCCCTATTCAGATCATTTCCCATTGGCGCTTGACAAAATAATAAAGCTAGTTGAATTATGTGCATCTAATAACGTATTTTCATTCGGGGAATCATTCTACAAGCAAAAATTCGGGTGTAGTATGGGTAGTCCTTTAAGTCCTGTTCTAGCCAATCTGTACATGGAATACTTGGATGAAACTACAGTAATAAATGCAATAAAACCCAAAAACATGCTGTGGATGAGATACGTGGATGATATCTAACATTTTGGGATAATAGGTAGGGGTGGGGCAATTTCAATGAATTCCTCTCGAAATTAAACCCATTAGTGCCCAGCATCAAATTTAAAGTTGAATGGGAAACAGACAACAAAATTCCTTTTCTTGATGTTTTAATAATCAGAGATACGACAGAATACAAATTTACCATATACAGAAAACCAACGTTTCTCACTTTCATACATTCACTACTTTAGCTATCATGACATTTCTATCAAAATAGGTGTAGCTAGTAACTTGTTCTTAAGAGCCTTACGAATTTGTTCCCCAGAATTCCTGGAAAAAGAATTTGAACTAATTCGCAAGCAACTTTCGTCTTTAAAATATCCTGACCATATATTGAGAAAGCAATTCACAAAGCTAACGTAATTTTCTACCGACCCCCTAAAGACAAGACCAGAGATACACCCAACAATAAAATAATAATTCCCCACCTGGACACGATTAAGAGAATAACCAACCCCTCGGAAAATCGAACCCTTTTGTATTTACTTACCCAAACACCTTAGCCAAATCCCTGATTAACGTCCAACAAAAGACATCTCCAAAGGACTCTGGGGTATACGAAATCCCATGCCAGGACTGTGACCAATCTTACATCGGATTTACAGGTAAATCCCTTCCCCAGAGATTAATACAACACAAACGGTCAGTTAGGTATGGACAACAGAACTCGGCTATCTTCAACCATATAAATGAACAAATAACCATAGAATAAACTGGAATTTGTCACGTGTAATTTATAGCAGCAAAACTGCCGGTACAAGAGTCAAATGATGGAATCGGCCTTAATAAAAGAGAGGCAGGTAATGAAAACATCTCAAAAGGAGGATGGATTCGGACACCATCGACAACGTCTTCATTCAACCAACCCTTAAGAAGATTAGAGGAAGATTATCAGCGGGGGTGACTTAAAATGGCTTGTTTGTGGACCTTTAAAATGGCTTTGTTTGTGGAAAATGGACCTCTTGGTATAAATACCACCTTTTCTGTGAACTTTTCTCATTCATCTACCTGAAGAGGGAGACAGCAGTCTCTGAAATATAGTACTTTTCTCTATTTTGGTGTTTTTATGGGCTCCTTTTATTAGTATATAATATATATATATATATATTATATATATATATATATATTATTATATATATATATATAAACTTATAAAATGGACACAGTAGCAATCAATCTTAGTTCAAACCAGTATGGTAAGTTGAAAGGCCAGCTCAGCAGGTGTCAAATTTATACATATTTATTAATTAACTGAAAAATTTCAGATTTGATTACATAGGCTATCTCTATCTATCTATCTATCTATCTATCTATCTATCTATCTCTATCTATATCTATATCTATATATATATATATATATATATATAATATATAATATTATATATATATATATATGACTCTTAGACGTATATGATAATCTTGTGGTTTTTTTCCTAGCTCGAATTTAATTATATATAATCTATTCACGAATTGTTATCATTCTTAATATTTTGTTAATATTCTGAATAGTATTACTGTCATTATTATGAGTAATATCTTGTATAATACTTCAGCAGCTGCGTGTTGCTATAACCAAGAACTTTAGGCCTATGTTAATTTGATGATTCCTTCTCGTTAGCATTTCAGGTTTTGGGAATTTGGATACGATAGGCCTACTGATCTTAATGTGTCTAAATTTGGCAGCATTCCTTGTAGGACCACCGTAGTTTAAAATAGATGAATTTGCCGGTGAAAACCTTCTCAGATAGTGACTTAAAAAAAGTTTTATTGCCTATTTCCTGAGATACTTAAGACAACTTCAAACTTCTCTTGATGAAATTCAGGACTATACAGATACTTAAAGCTCTTTCAAACTTGTAAGTAAAAAGTAGCCATCTTTGCTTCACCGCCACGATTAGATAATAGAGAATAAATTAGCTTTGTTGGTATTTATAGTACAGAGGAGGCGACATATTGTCCAAATATGAGCTTATTCTCGGTTAAATGGACATCTTAGCCATAGACCTACTTATAAAACATAGGCCACAATGGTGGCGGTAAAATCTTTTAAGTGCGTGAATTTGTCATCGAAAATAGGACTATATAGTCAC
>NC_087222.1:34024668-34085835 GCF_015104395.2 Macrobrachium nipponense
GTGACTATATCCTAATTCCGATGACAAATTCACGCACTTAAAAGATTTTACCGCCATGTGGCCTATGGTTTTAGACAAGTAGGTCTATATGGCATAAGATGTCCATTTAACCAAGAATAAGCTCATATTTGAACAATATGTCGCCTCCTCTGTACTATAAATACCAACTAAGCTAATTTATTCTCTATTATCTAAATCGTGGCGGTAAAGCAAAGATGGCCACTTTTACTCATAAGTTTGAAAGAGCTTTAAGTATCTGTATAGTCCATAATTTCATCAAGAGAAGTTTGAAGTTGTCTTAAGTATCTCAGGAAATAGGCAATAAAAACATTTTTTAAGTCACTACCAAAGAAAGTTTTTAACCGGCAAAATTCATCTATTTTAAACTACGGTGGTCCTACAAGGAATGCTCCAAATTTAGACAACATTAAGATCAGTAGGCCTATCGTATCCAAATTCCCAAAAACCTGAAAATGCTAACGAGAAGGAATCATCAAATTAACATAGGCCTAAAGTTCTTGGGTATAGCAACACGCAGCTGCTGAAGTATTATACAAGATATTACTCATAATAATGACAGTAATACTAGTCAGAATATTATCAAGATATTAAGAATTATAACAATTCGTGAATAGATTGTATATCATAAATTCGAGCCAGGAACCACAAGATTGACATATACGTCTAAGAGTCTTATGTATATATATTATAATATATATATATATATAATTATATATATAGGTATATATATATATAGATAATAGATAGAATAGATAGATCGATATATAGATAGTTAGATAGCCTATGTAATCAAATCTGAAAGTTATTCAATAAATATGTGTAAATTTGACACCTGCTGAGCTGGCCTTGCAACTTTACCATACTGGTTTGAACTAAGATTGATTGCTACTGTGTCTATTTTATAAGTTTATATATATATATATAATATATATATATATATATATATATATATATATATACATATATCAAACTTGTATCGCATGAAGCTTTTAAAGACTGTGAGCTAATATCACTCACTAGGCCTATGAAATTCACTCCAAACCAATATGTGATTCTCAGTAAATGTTACTAATAATAATAATAATAATAATAATAATAATAATAATAATAATAATAATAATAATAATAATAATAATAATAAGATAATTCAACAGAGACTAGGCCAAAGACGACCTCAATAACATTAAAGAAGTCTTAGTAAAGATCGTCAAGAAGAAGAAGAAGAAGAAGAAGAAGAAGAAGAAGAAGAAGAAAAAGAAAGACAAAGTCATGCTGGAACCAACGTGTTTATGTTGTTCCTGTGTGTGGAATTTAGGCACACTTACATACGTACACACATCTCTAACGTATACTTACATATATACCACAATAACGTTTTGTTTACATACATACGTACATACATACATGGATGTGTACGATAACATGCAACCACAAATACAACAGAAGTAAATGTATGTGAATATCGCTGTGTATGCGCTTATGTAACACAATGAACGTATACATAGTACGCATGGCACTATACATACATACATGTGCATGCTTCTCATATTATTATTATTAAGTTACGATAGAGTAGGTCCGAATAAAAGCTCCCTCATCCCTAACTCCTCCCCCTCCGCCTCTCCCTATTCCACCCCCCAAAACCCCAACCCCGCACATCAAGCTATTACATAAATAGCGCAGTTTCCCCGAAACAGCGCTAATAGCCAAGTACTGAAATTCTGAATAGAATAGCGTCCGCTGCTGTGGTCCCTTGAAGACGTGATGACATCATCACCATCGTCCCTTGCCTGACGTACGATTCATTGTTGATGGTCTTATTCAACAAAAATCCGGTCTAAAATGGCTACATTTACTATAATACTACAATAAAATGTAAATTAATACGCTAATTAGCTATTGTGATAGATAGTCGTATGTTGCCGTGTCTGGAATACGGCGAAATATCTACTTGGATTGCAAGATACAAACAAAAGTGTCTTCAAGATGGCGGTGTACTACTTCTTTTTTTTATATACCTTTCTCGTTCCGTTAGTTTTGAAAACGAGACGCAATTTGATAGATTCTGAGGGGTATAAGGCGATTATTATATACTTTTAAATATGATTATCTCCTGTAACACACCCTTTCTTATTTACGCAGAATTATGCGTAGTTTAAATGCTGCTTATCATATAATACCTTTCTTAAAAACGCAATGACGCACATTTACGTCTCAATAGACCTGTGTGATTCTTATGGTTGTTAAAAATGACGTTATTTAGTCATAGCATTTTGTAGTGACACATTTATTATGCCATGTGTAGACTTGTGTAGACTTGGCTGTCATGTGTATTTCTGCATAGTACCATATGTTTGTGTCCTTAAGTCCGCTGCACATGCTGCTAGTTTTACATATTTAAAAGCAATTAAAGCGGGTTTTAAAAGTGTAATTAAACGTGTAAAGTAACATCTAGGTGTCTGAAGACACTTGAAGTACGTTCTAAACAGCTGTTTTATCCAATGTTGCACAGTAATGCCTATGTCTGTCAACTTTCGTTGCAGACAAAGGTATATAGAGCTGACATTCATTAACAAATATAACTATTTACTTTACAAATAAAGGTTAAATAAATTTTCAAATATACTTAAATGACGGAGGAATGTTGCTTTAACAAATATCCACGATACAGAGTATAGTTTGAACTCTTGTGGCAACGTGTGAATTATATAAATATGCATTCATATCTCATTCTCACAAGGCTTTGTTTATCTATTAAAAAAATGGCAACTGGCAACTTTAAGCACACATACACAATATAGGTGCCAAACGTTAATTAATTGGGTTATTTAAGACAATTTCTTACGATGGCGTCGATGCGTGTATATTTCAGATGTTGAAATACGGGTATCCTGTAGAATCACATAGGTAAAATGGCTTATAATTAACATATCTCGCACAGCTTGGCATCGAAACAGGTAAACATAGGAAGTAAGAGAGAGGGTATTTGCCTCTAGTATTTTGGCACTAAAACACCTGTAGCATATTTGCCTCCGTGCCCACCTTCCCCAATACCCAAAGGGGTAATAGCCAACACGTACCCCAACCCAAAAAGTCTTAATTAACTACATTGTGCTTTGGGTATGCACGATTTAAAACCTGTTCATTATAACTGCATATATATATATATATAGATATATACATATTATAGATATATATAATATATATATATATATATATATATATGATCTATTTTACCATGATTTTATCTTCAGTTTAAGCTCTAAATCTGTTACTCTGTATTTATTATTAATTTATTTTTTCTCTCATCCTCCATTGGCTGACGGTAAGTGGCTTAGAATTATAGTTAGGACATTTTCTAGTTTAGTTTTGCAAGCTTTCTTATGGCTTCCAGTGTACGAGGTTTAACTCTCTCTCTCTCTCTCTCTCTCTCTCTCTCTCTCTCTCTCTCTCTCTCTCTCTCTCTCTCTCTCTCTCTCTCTCGATATTGGTGGTAATTTTCTTTTATATAATGACACGGTTTGGAATTACGATTCCTGAAAGAGAACTAGATTTTATATATATATATATATATATATATATATATATATATATATATATATATATATATATATATATATATATACACCTGTATAGACTACCCCTTTCATAACTATATATAAACATGAATGTTATATCTTAGGTAGGAAATTCTAAATCAAATAATTCAATTATTCACAAACAAATAAATAAAAAAATAATGCATTAGAACATTCGTTCGTGGTTTGAATAAAGCGCGCCCTTTGCTAGTCAGTCAAACAGTCCTCAGGCGACGTATAGGCCTTTAAAAGACGAAATAACACGAGCGATAAGCAGAATTATGAATGTTCATTCATAAATTAATGAATAAACGAATGAATGAGATGAATAAAATGAATAATAAACGATTTAATGGGTTCTACGTCCCCCGAATTACCGGGGTTGCAATGTTGGCTTTACACAGCGACACTAGACGTATAACCATATAACCACATGTTATGACAGCTGACTCATAACAACATGTTATTCATTTCCCGGTGAATAACACATGAATTAAAATGAAGGAAGTTATGGGGTGATGAATAATATTCCAAATGCATAGGATTGATTCGTTTTTATTGAATTCATCGGCGGGGATATAGGTTAAAATGGAGATCTGATATTTAAGATGGCAGGTTATGAGTGAATGAATGTGGTTATTGAGATCAGAATTTTATATGTTGTTTTATCCATCCTGAAGAGAGAGAGAGAGAGAGCGAGAGAGAGAGAGAGAGAGAGAGATGATGATGATGATAATGTTCTCAAAAGAAATATTATGGAAGGTTATCGAGGTACGAATAAATGTATGTAGGAAGACATGTATGGGTTTAAATCAATAATATGTGAGATTATTATTCATTCTGGAGAGAGAGAGAGAGAGAGAGGATTATTATTACTATTATTCATTCTGTGAGAGAGAGAGATTATTATTATTATATATTTATTCTGTGAGATAAAGAGATAGAGATGAAGATGAAAGGTTCCAGAGTGATGGATATAGAACTGAAAAATATACATATATGAAGAGAGAGAGAGAGGAGCACAGGCCACTGTATAATATACAAGATTCCTCCAACTCGTCCACATTCTCTTTCTCTCTCTCTCTCTCTCTCTCTTTAACAGACACACAAACGAACGAACAAACAGGTCTCACACTCACTCACTCTCTCTCAACACAAACACATTCAAGCCTCGTGTCTGTGGATGTGTGTGTGTGTATACGCGTTACACACCCGTGTATGTGTGTAAAGCGCGTGTACGTGTGTACGTGGATGTGCAAGGAGGAGGCGGGAACACAGAGGAAAAGAGGAAATTACTAAGCCACGTGTGGTAATAATAATACGACTCCAAAATAAAAAAAAAAATTATTAATACATTTCTATATCAATCTGTATCTCTATAGCCATAATGTATGGGTACTTTGGTAAGTTTTGGGGTTATAGAAGTATATATAGAAGCCTATAGATACGTTTGTCTATAGGCCTCTATATATATGGCATTTTGGTTTGGATTAATTTTCGTTTTTCCGAAATTTTTTAAACCGAATTTTTTTTTTTTTTGCATGGAGGAATTTGTACCGAATTTATTCTAATAAATTGTCACCCTTTTCCCTTTACGGCTTATTTAATCGCTTTTTCGTAGGGCTAGGGTAGGCTAGGTTAACTTTTTTTCCATTAATTTTTGGCTTTCATTCAAGCCTAGGCTAGGCCTCCATGTCTTCTTTTACCCTAGGCTAGGCCTGTTGCCTTTGATGGCATTGCTCGGCTCGAGTTCGAGCTTAATTCTAGGCTAGGCTAGGTTACCCAGTTGCAGGCTAATATATGTCGTAACGAGTTAACGTAAAGTAAGTCTCTGCATCTTCTTTACCCTAGGCTAGGCCTTTGTTTCGTTGCTTTGTTTGTCTCGAATTCGAGCTCAATCTAGGCTATACAATCGCAGGCTGTTAGATGTCGTAACA
This sequence comes from Macrobrachium nipponense, assembly GCF_015104395.2. Lineage (NCBI taxonomy): Eukaryota > Metazoa > Arthropoda > Malacostraca > Decapoda > Palaemonidae > Macrobrachium > Macrobrachium nipponense. The sequence goes on from NC_087222.1 coordinate 34,030,205, forward strand.
AGTAAACATTAACTAAGTCTGCGTCATTTTTACCCTAGGCTAGACCTTTATCATTTCTTGGTTTTGTTTGGCTCGAATTCGAGCATTATCCTAGGCTAGGCTAGGCTGTTCGACCATAGGATGATAGATGTCACAGTCCTGTATTGTCAGCTAGGCCTCTGCGTCCTCGTCACGCTCGCTAGGCTAGATTCCTTTCTATGTTTTGTGTGGCTTGAATTTGAGATTAGGCTAGGCCAGGCCATTAGTTGTTGCAGCCCAGTGACATAGGGGGTAGATCTAGGGTACTTATCCGCCCCCAAGAGGCCAGTACGAAACACTGCGAAATACATTGGACGCCCCAATCCCTAGTGGATGTCGTATCCGTGGTTACGTTCCTTGCAGTCCGTGCGGACTGCTTCTGTAGAAATACCACATAGGCTTGTCGTCTTTGTCATCAGTACCAAAGTCTTTTAGTATCCTTTGGCACTGGCACATATTAGGGAATAAGCTAAGGCTAGGCTTCGCTTTGATTATGTAAGGTTAACCAAGGTTAGGCAAAGATCAGGTAGAATCCTAGTCTAAGCTGTGCTGTGTTGTACTAGTATTGTGCTATATTCTTCATTGAGAAGATGGAATATATGGTCATCTCTTTGTTTTTCTTGGAAATAATACCTAGGTCTGTCCTAATTTGGACAGAGGGAGCCGTTGTATACATTTCAGCTCATCATGTATTTTGTTGAGTCCAGTCTTTAGCAATGAACTAATTTTTACATTCTGGTTGCTTTTATGAATTCCGTTTTTACCGACGTTCTTTCGTCACTTCATGGAATAGGTCTGGTGTGGCAAGATGCACTCGTGGTGAATTGTGGACGAGTCGAGGTGGGATCAGATAGTAAATTGGGTCCGAACTTTCAATAAGATCAGAAAAAGCTATCATTGGCCAGAGAATGGAAAAAGTTTATTAAAGTTGGCAGTTGGAGTGAAGTGCTTTTAAAACGTGCTGCTGCCAATGGTAGAACTGACTCATCCCCAATAATGACCTTGTGTTTGGTTCTGCCATCAGAATCAGAACAAAAGGTTTCAGAAAACTTTCAAAAATCAAAGAGTGCAATCGAAGATGATAGAGAGAAAATCGTAAACGCTGTCATGACTATATTATTCTATTCATAATTAAGAAGAGTGAATTATGAAGTGATGTGAGGTGTATGACTTTGAAATAGTGTGGGGGAAGGCTCAAAGAAAGGTTGGGTTGGGCGTTTCCGCTACCTAGGCGACACTCTGGATTGTGAGGTCGGATGCCAGTGTAGATGGAAATGTCGTGTCTTCTGGCCTAGGCTACCCTTAGCTGTAGTAATCATTTCAGATCAAATATAACCTAACCAGACTTGCCTTTACCTAACCTAACCTAACCTCAGACCCTTGCCTTATTTGGACCACCCCAAGCAAGTCGTGACCCCTCGAAAACTTGATGAGAAAAAGCATATCAGCATTTGAGATAAGTAGAAGAGAGGTTCCTGGTGAATGTCAGAAGGTCATAATTTGTCTGTGCCGTCAAAAGTAGGGGTATAGCCTGCTGTGACTTGCTGGAACTTGCCTTAGCCGATGACTGTTATCTAACCATTCAGAATAGGTTGAAACATTTCCCCAATGTTGGACATTTGGTGTGACAAGATATTATCAGCGTCTCAGTGCCGTGGTTGATATGGTGGTTGCGTTCCACCTGGGTGGTCGCGGGTTCAATTCTCGGCCATTCCATTGAGGAGTGAGAGATGTGTATTTCTGGTGATAGGAGTTCACTCTCGACGTGGTTCGGAAGTCACGTAAAGCCGTTGGTCCCGTTGCTGAATAACCACTGGTTCTGTGCAACGTAAAAATACCATACACACAACAAAGGCAAGATATTATCTAGCTGGAGTACTATATGATAAAAACTTTCTCTTGATACAAAGTGAGATTAAGTGAATGTGCTCAGAGACTAGGCTATAAGTACGTAATTGTATTTATTTAGTGAAGGAAATTTGGAAAATCTGATACATTGAATAAATTGGATGCAAAAAAAAACAAAAAAAAAAAAAAAAAAAAAAAAACCTTTACAATATCAGGATTCAAAAGTACTACATAACTGCCTTAAGATTTGTGTGGGTTTGAATGTGTTTGTGCTTTTAGAAGGCACATTCCAGGGTGATTTAGCACTTGTTAAATCATCCCTTCCAACAGCAGGAACCTTGTTATGTCACATTAGAATTTGTGTTGAGAATCAATAGTGTACGCTGTGCAAATAGGTTGTTGCTGACTCGCTGTGTACAGCAATGTCTTTGGCAATCCTAACATAATCCAGTTCAGTTGGATACTGTATTACTTTATGCATTTTAGTACTATATATAAAGTTATACTAGCTTTGTGTAAGTTGTATATATTTTAAACGCATGACCGTTTGTTTTTTTCAACTTTCCTTGTGTGCTTAGCTTTGGCTGGCACCATAATTTAGCCCTTGGTGATGCTCAAGAAGGTATTGCGTAAATGAATTAATAAAAGTTTATTTTTATCAAGTTTTTCTTTGTTGGGGACTTTTCAATGGTAAAGTTGTTCCAACAGAAATAGAAAACTTACAAACTGACGCCTTCTATTTAGGAGTTTTTTCTGTGTTTCAGTTGAAATCAGCCCTTGATGCTCAGTAACAAGGTAATATACAGCAGTTAACTGGTGACTTAAGATTTGCTGGGGAATACCTTCACTCACCTGGCCATCACCAAGTACTTTTTCTAAAGCTGCCATAGATTGAGGACGTCTTTCTGCTCTCCAGCCGACTGCTAAGATGGTACTTTTGTGTTGGAGGTTTTTTATTTTCTTTAGCATGGAAAGACAATTCTCCTTTGTAGTGGTAGGACTCATAGTTGTCAAGGAAGGTTTTGGTAGAGGAGGAAAGTTTGCCTGCTAATTGATCCTCATTGCCCCAAACCTCTCTGCTCCTTCCGTGTATGCCCTTTCGCGGTGGGTGGGGGTATACTGTCAGTGCACTTCACGTGGTGTCCCTGTAGGCATTTATTAAGGTTCTTGGGCAGCCATACCCTTCTATCCTTAGCTGCAATCCCTTTCATTCTTATATATATATATATAGTATATATACTGTACATCCATTCATATTCTTTCTTTCCGTCCATTTCCTCTTCAGCGCCTAATGATCTCTTAGGTTCCAGTGTATGACCTTAGGCCTAAATTGTATACATATTCTCCAGTAACGTTGTCCTTTATTTTGGTGAATGCCCCACGGTGTAGACCATGTTTAACTACTTTTTACCAATTTTCGGTGACTTGATTCCACCTTGCACTGGTGAATACTCCAACATTAAAGGCTCTGGTTTGCACCCCAATTTTGATTAGGAACATTTAAAAAAACATAAAAATAAGGTGACATAATCACGATTTGATTGTCTCATTTCATCAAAGTACCGTGCCTTTGGCTGATACAGCGTATTGATTGTTGTAGTTTTTAGTTTTTTTTATTTTAAGAATACTCTCTGTGTTTTGAAGTTCATTGATTTTGATAATTGATAAAGTTTTCTGAAGTTGACATGCCAACATATTGAAGAACTTGAGCAGATTATGAAGTAACTTTATAAGTTCTAAGTTACCCCACTTTGTTTTGTACGAGATTTATTTTGCAATCATTGTCTAAGTGCATGAAATTGAAGGGGCTACAGTTGATGAACTATTTCAAGATGTTGTTAGGATTGTATTCAAACTTATTGTATTGGGCAGTTTCACTTAATAAACACACCATATTACAAATTAGGAAGGTATAAAGATAAGTCCAGCTATTGGTAAAACTCAAGTCCCAAAGAGTGAGATGGTTTTGACATTTACAGGGAGGTTGTAAAACAATTGCAGATTGAATTGTAAGACTCTAGTCTTTTACAGATGTCAGTACATATAAGGATATTAAGGAAATTTGCTTGGTACCAGTTACTACACTTTCTAAAACCCAGTCCCGTAAGCAAGTTCTCCTGCGTTAAGTGTCAAAAGGAATTTGAACCTTTCACTGATAGTTTTGAGATTCAATGAGTTAAAAATGGTTTTGGAATGACGAATAGAAAGATACAAAAATCAAGAATTGCTATATGTACTCTCTTCGTCTCAACAGCTGGTAGTACCCAGAATAGGAGAAAGAAATAAGCGTTCCCTGTAATATTTGTATGTAGCTGGTTACATCTCTCTCTTGCAACTGAATGGCTAAATCTTTGTTTCCATTACAACCAGTCATTCAAAGCACCCTTTTGACTGTCATGAAGCTTTTGTTAAACTTGTTGGTGACTTTTTTTAACCAATTTTTGTTGATTTTCAACCTGTTTTAACAGAAGTTTAATTTTGCATATTTTTTTAACATGGCATTGATGGATTTAAGGCCTTGAACAGCTTTTCCCAGTTTTTCTGAGTAACAAAACAGGTCTCTTATTTTGTACCCTTCTGTACCTTTTGTGGTGGTGTTTTTGTTTCATTATTACACTAATTTTGAAATAATGTTTCATCAGTATTTTGTTTGCTTTCTTTTTATTTTATGGCTCTGATTTCATGACAAAGAGGATCGCAAAAGAAAGAGAATTGATATGAAACATAATGCCTGACGTATTTTCTGTTGAAGGCATCCCCGAACACGAGTGATTAACGCAGCTTTTTACGATTTTCAGAAATGAAGTTTGCGCTGGGAGCTGCAGCTGCCATAACTGGTGCGAGTGCTCTCATATACCTCCTGCTGCGGCCGAGAAAACGCCGCCTGGATCCAGGGAAACGAAAGCCCACGACTACCCTACGCGGCTGCCCTCCTTCGTACGAAGAACATGGCAAGTCAGCAGGAGAGGGAATGCAGAAGTGCCCGTCAAGAGTGGTGATGACGTGGCCCTTCATAACTTGAATGGTCACGTTTCCGGGGAAAAGGCGTCCACCAGCAGCGAGAGTCCAAATGCGAGCGTCAGAAAAGCGGAAGATGAGAAGCTTCGGGGCTCGGGATTGAGGTAGGTGGCGTCGAGAAGGACTTCAGTTTGGACGATGATGTGAACGACATCCAGAGGCAGCGCTGTCCTTTGGTCGAGAAAGACTTTAGCTTAGATGACGAATTCCATGGCAGGCCAGAGCAGAGTGATGAGTTGCCCCATGTCGCTTCTTCCCCGGTATTAGACGTTTCAGCGAAGCCTGATGCAGTTGTGACGAACGATTCAAGTCATCTCCTGAAGGAGTTGAGTGATGTAACTGCAGATATAGGTTGAAAGACTAGGGAAGTTCATTCCCAATTTAGAAGATATAACAGCCACCTCTCTTTCTGCAGTGGACCCTGAAATTAGTAAAACTTGCCAAGTAGAAGTATGTCAAGAAAGAAGGCTAGACTTTGAGTCTCTGGACAAACCAGTGTGTGACCAAGTTGATGGAAATATTGCACTGGGTTTAGAAGCAGCCAGGTCGTTGGAGAGTACAGCACCATTAAAAGGTAGTGCACCTGAAGAAGCTAATGAATCTATACCAAGCATCCCTGAGCAATTGACGTCACTGTCTTCAGACGTACAGTGTGGAGAACCCTTGTCAAATCATGGGGAATCTTTTGAAGAAAGGGAGACGGCACATTCAAGTGATCCTGCCAAAACGAGCATTACTAATATGGATGGCAATTTAGCCACTGCAGATTGTGACTCCGGCATCTACGTATCTTGTGATAATCAAAATTCGTCTTCCAGCTTACTTGAAGAGAGCAAATTAGACAAAGAATTAGAACCTGTCACTGTTGGTGATGTCAAGGAAGTGAATGAATCCATGATAACCCCTGTCAATGTTTCTTTAGTAGATAAAGAACAAAATAGTTTTGAGTCTGTTGAATCTGCGGCATGTCAGTTATCTCACGAGGGTGACACACTTACTGGTCAGCCTGAAGTACAAGTTTCACAGTCAGGCATTGAAAATTCATCTGTCCCAGAAGAGAAAAGTGTATCACTTCTTTCTGCAGAATCAGGAGAATCAAATATGTTGTCTCAGGGTTGTGAAGTTGTATTGGAAACTTGTAAAGTAGGTTCAGCTCCTGAATTCTCTAGTGAGGTCACGGTGAACTCCTCGGATGCCTGCGAGAAAGATTTATCAGGATTATCGCTCTCAGGAACTGTTGCTTCTTCCACGTGTGCAACGACGACTGAGGAGTCCACAGCCAAAGAGGATTGTGTACAGGTCACAGAGAAGAGAACAGCTGCTGAACATAAAGCAGAGGTTCAAGAAATTGCAGAGAAGGAAATTTGTGTTGGCAGTAAAGTAGCAGCCTCAGAACTCAGCCCAGGGAAATTGAAAGAAAATCAAGAAGACAAAACAGAAGTTGTAATGACTGGAAAAGTTTCAGAATCCCCGGACGTAGATGCCAAAAAGCAAAGCAAACCTGGCGTTTCTGCTGATGCCACCAATTTAGATCAGAATAAATCTCCGTTAAAAACTGCTGCGCCAAAGAAGGAAGAGGCGAGAAAGGCCAAAGGAACAGAAAGTAAATCTCCAAGTAATAAAACCACCAAGGAAAGTTCCCCATCTTCTGAGTCTGGTTCTGGCGGAAGACGCAGTTACAAGGGCCGCACCAGGAACCCCGTGGGTGGTTCGCCCAGCTCGGCTAACGAGGAACCGCTCATGCCAAAGGAAAATGAAGATCAGGCTAAAGACGAGCCGTGCTCGGTTGAAGATCCTGCTGCGACCAAAGAAAAATCAACCGCAGATTCGTCGTCGAGGGCTGCGAACACAAAGCCCAACAAGGACCACGCGTCCATCCAGACGAAGGGAGAAGCAGCCGTGGGTAGTGCGAAAGAATCTAATAAAACTGTTAAAGATTCAAATAAGGCGCCAAAGGCCAAGAAGGAAGCTGTTGACTGTTCGAAAAATAAGAGTTACAAAGAGCGTGTCCGAAACACTCAGGGATCGGAGCACAGGAAATCTGAATCCGAGGACAGAATGCTGGACAATAACGACAGGATTTGGTAAGATAATGTTTACTGTGTGTCGAGTCTCTCTTCTATTTATTGTTTACTCATTTCATCATTATTGGTTGTTTAGGTCATGAAGGTAGTCACAAAGCTAAAATGAAATGGCCTACTTCACCAAGTTCATCATTCCCTTACAGCTAAAACAACACCGAAGTCACTGACTAGGGATATGATGTCAAAAAGTCTTAAAGACAGCTAGCTAGTAGCTTGAGAACACCCACTCACTTGATGTCTGACATTTATGCATAGTAAAACGATGTAGTTTGGATGGTCTGAATCTGCAAGAGTAAAGAATTTTAAGTTGAAAAGGTCTTTCAAAGTTCATTGCATTTTGTCCAGTGAAGTGTAATATGTTTGGTATTAATGGATTATCAAGATATCTTGAAACTCAAGTTTCAGGCTGTTTTAAGTAGAAATACAGAGGGAACTTCATTATCCCTCTTCTAAGTGATGACAAATATAGTATCAGGTATGGAATGGTAATTAAATTCATATTAAAACTCAAGCTTGTCATTAATGTCTTTTCCTGGTAAGGATGGGAATTGCTATATTTTCATACATTCAACTTCCCTGTCAGATATATACTTAGCTATAGACTCCGTCGTCCCCGATAGAAATTCGAATTTCGCGGCACACGCTACAGGTAGGTAGGTCAGGTGATCTATGGGCCTGTCGCTGGGTGGCAGATAGGACTATTACCTTCTAAGGACAGATTTTTCTCTATCGTTTGGACTGTAAACATACGTTTACGGTTCCTCCTGATTTGATTTTCGTGTTTCATCGCCATCGATCTTCTGGGCTGTCTTTTGCAGGGAAGTACTGGGTCTTTGGTTCGGCATACGCTTTTATTAACTTTTTAATGAATTTCGCTTCGAAATTTCGAAGAAAATACTAAGTGAAACTACCGAAATCATCGGTAGACACTCACATAGTTTGCCATAAAGAGAATTATTAATATTTATTCATTATTACATGTAATAAAGGTTACAACTTTATTAAGGAAATATTAAACTCTAATTTCCTACTTTAGGAAGTCAGAAAAGCATATAACTAGATACGCTTACTTTATAAGCTTTAATAGCGTTTGTGCTAACGAGCAGTTAGAGTATTAGCAGTACTAGTAGTTGTTGCATCCTTATCACCTTCTTACTCCTCAGAAACTACAAATTTATACTATATGCAAATTGAAGATAAATGGATAGCTCAAATGCAAGCTTTTAAAAGGTAAGAAGTGAATATAGTGTTCCCCCATTGCAATGGAGGGTGCGTCTGATCGGCTTTGTCTCGCTCCCAGGTCTAGACCTCTTCCAAGCTCACAAGCCCAGAGGAGAAGAATGTCGACAACCGCAGGGGGGTTTCAGAGAATCCCCACCGATCAGGCGTCCCTCGGCAGGTTCTGTAGAACGTCCCAGACTGCCAAGTTCGCCATTGGAAAGGCGTCCTAATGTAATGTGTTCCCCTTATTATTATCGTGTTGACGGATAAGGAGAAGAAAGTTTCAACGGCGTAGATTCAATGAAGATGCAAGATAATCTCGTCGTAGATATCGGAACCTCAGAGAGATATCTTTCGATAACAGTTGCGGTAGAGGCATTGCCCTATCCTGTTTTCGTCCCCCCGTACAAATAGACGAAGGCTCTATCCCATGGGGTTTGAAAGAGTTATTTCAACAAATTCCTCATCGGTACATTTATATGAAAATATATCTATTCTGAGAAGAACGAATTAGATATTAAAGAATATATGTTGATTGAATGAAATTATTGATCTCGGTTAATGATTAAACATACATATATAATTTTTAAGCTTCTAGCTCCTCGGACATGAAGCGCCTGAAACAAGGCTCGAGGCGCCTGAAGAGCCTGGAACGAGGCGCAAAGCGTCTGAAGAGCCTGAAATGAGGCGCAAAGCGCCTGAAGAGGCTGAAATGAGGCGCAAAGCGCCTAAAGAGCCTGAAATGAGGCTCAAAGCGCTAAAGAGCCTGAATCGAGGCGCAAAGTGCCTGAAGAGCCTGAAGAGAGGCGAAAAAAGCGTCGGAGGCTCCTCAAAGGAGTCGCAAATCGCCTGAAGCTCCTGAAAACAGGCTCGGAGTGCCTGAAGCGCCTGAAACGAGGCAAAAAGCGCCTGGAGCGCTTGAAGCGCCTGAAACAAGGCTAAAAGCGCCTGAGGCGCCTGAAATGAGGTGCAAAGCGCCTGGAGCGCCTGAAACGATGCGCAAGGCTTCTGAAGCGCCTCAGATGAGGCGCAAAGCGCCTGAAAGCCTCAAGCGCCTGAAACGAGGAGCAAAGCGCCTGAGATGAGGCGCTAAGCGCCTGAAGCTATAAACCAGGATCTTCATCGTATATGGAGTTAGATCCTGATTCTGCGTAAGGTGAAAGACATTCGAGGATTTCTCCTGATAAGGACGGGAGTTGTTGCACAGGCGGCCGTCGCCCTTCTCAGGATAGTCTTAATGCAAGTAATGGCAAGAGCAAGATCGGTTTTTTTTTCCTGGCGGGGACTCAAGATGTCGCACAGGCGGCCTTAGCCCTTGTCAGGTTAGAATCGGTACTGCTAAAAGCCCTTCACCTTACGGAAGGAGGCGCTCTCCTCCGGTTGCTCATTCTTCTCCCAACTTGATGGACAGGAAATGGAAGATAGATCGGAATTGGAAGCCAATAAGGGAGCAGGTCTCTCAGTTTATAAGACCTTAGCGACCTTTTTTTTTATTGAAAAAAAAAAAAATTAGTTCATTACTAATAAGACGATATTAAAATCTTCCTCCTTCTAAAATAATGCAACCAACCATTTACAGAAAGAGTGGCAATCGTTTGCAAATTGAACAAGGTTCGTACGAGCTCTCATTCATTGATTAGAGGCTCTTCCAGATAATAGAGGCGTAGAATACGGCCTTATCTCGAAGAGAATAAAAATTTGAGGGATTCTCTTCGATCCGAGAGTTTTCATTGCGATCTCTTTCTACTAATGCTAATTCGTGTTTATTGACGAAAAGAACGGAGAGGGCAAAAAATTTCCATTCTCTCTCCGCATCGGAGAGGAAAGATGTAGAAGGAAGACTTGCTGCATACGACTGCTGAATGACAAGTCATATACGCATACCATAGTTGCCTTTGTGGTTCGCTACGAAATTATCTATATCCTTACAGGATTTTCCTGGGTAAGGACTTCGCTTAAAAAGTTTGTTACGACAATACCTACTCAGCTTCAGTATTTAATAAAGGTTGTTTGGCTTAAATTGGCATTATTGAGAGCTTCCTTAGGCTCGGGAATTTTATTATATTCCTTCATTAAATGAAGTAACTGGCAACTCACGATGAATGCAGCCAGGCAGCGAGCGAGACGGCCGGGCTGTCATTGTAAGCGTAAGGCCAATACAGTACCATCCAGGTCTCGGTCATTAGCAGTCGGTTGCATCTCTCTCTCCAACGGGATCGAATGGTTAACCGTATATTCCCCCTACAATCATGGACTTAGTCTCGAATGGAGGGGATAGTTAAGCTAACATAAATAAAATATTGTCTGCCTTTTGCTAAGAAGCTTTCAATAAGAAAGATATTATAACCTTTCAATGCTGTTTACCGTAGGGAACATTATTAAAGGATTCTAACACAGCAGAACATTATATTATATAATGCTCTCATGCTTAAGAAAGCATGGCTTATTAGAATACATGCTTAGTGAGAAGATGGATGTAGTAGAGAATTCACTTTAAGACTACGGTATGGTCAAGTCTTTCGAGAAACGCACACAACCTTTTTAGAATCAGATATTGCTCAAGAGAAGATGGATGAGTGGAATGGGAAACATTCTCTTCGTGGCAGAAATGGTTTCCCTGAATAGAATATACTACGTATATAAGAGTTTTTTCCTACTAAGAACGGAATTAACATGTGTAAGGATGTCGGGTACCATAAAGGCACAGATGTTCTGGCACATAACATAAAGAGTATTAGAAGAAAGCGCCGGTCTGAAGCGCCAACCTGGCGCAATGCGCCAGAAGCGCCAGCCTGGCGCAATGAGCCAAGAGCACCATCCAAGATATTTTCTCGTTTTAGCGAGTTTACTTAACATAAGAGTCAGTAGCCTCTCAGACAGCACGCTCGGTAACTGCAAGATTCGTTTCCTGATTTCGTTACCCATTTAATCACTTAGGCCAATTACACAACTCTCTCATATCGCAAAGAGCATTAAGAATCTCTTTTTCGCTCCTGTTCGCGTTAACAAAGAGAACCTATTTGGAAAAGAGGTTCGATGCAAGATTTTGCATGTCCGTGAGAACCTTCTCGATCAACGATAATAACTGTTATCATATGTCTAACATTTATTGCAAAGAGTTGTGAGAACCTACGGAAAGTCTTCTTCATAGATCTCTTAGCAAGGTAGAAGACGAACAGGCTTCCTGTAGACTGCTTCCTTTTCCTTGAACCAAGAGAAGTAGCAATATACACCATCTTTATTTTATAGAAAGGGGAATAAACTTTAGTTTTTTTTTTTTTTCCCCTAAATATAAATGCTTTACAGAATTTAAGATAAAGGGCGTCAAAGAAAGAGAGGATAATACTTTATGCCTCATTTTGGCCTTAGAGGTTTGGATTCACAGAGTCACGTTCTTCTCACAGCATGTTTTGGAAGTCTTTTCCAAGACAGTCTGAATATTCTATAAGCATCTATTACAAATGGACCTTAACAACCTCTCCACTCTGAGTCAGTCTTCGTGCAGACTGACCAGAAGTGGACATGGATGAGAGGATTTTTAAAGGTGAATGACAATAGTCATAGCCAGGACATAGAATTGCTGCAGATCGTGTTGATGAAAGAGGAAAACTGTCCTCTTCCGATACCTCTGTGAACCACATATAGGTTTTTTCTTCCTTTTCAGAGGGAAGAATCAACTTTATATATATCTGCTATCAAAGAGCACAGTAAAAGGCTATACTCTGTCTATACAAGGAGAATTAGAGATAGCAGAGGATTAAGATCTTCGGGATCTGATACGATACCTCAATACGACAAGAGTAGGATATCATGTACTTCGAATGGGATTTTTTGTGGCTTCAGATTCCGTGTTCCGACAAGATGGAACTGCTCCTCATCAAACTTCTTTGAGAAATTTTATGAGGGAATTCTTTGTTTTCTCTTGGCCCTTAACTACAAGAAGACAGGTGAATTTTTTTGTGCATTGGAATCTCGCATCACATTTAATGGAGACTCGGCAATGGGTTCTTGCCAGCATAGTATGTCTGGCAAGAGAACTAAAACCCTCTATTCCTGACTCAACGATTTCAGATAGAAGTTTCGTTGCCCAGGCAGGGTACTTGCGTTTTCACCTACATAAGAAGAGATGGTTTAAACGTTTTTGCCTACAAAGTCTTTGGGATGCGATGAGGGTTTCGAAATGCTTCCCAGAAGGAATTCAGAGATATACAGTAAAGAGCTAGAAATCAGGAGTCCTCCCAATTTCAGCTCGGAGTCTCCTTCGACTTCCAAGCCCCTTCCCTTCCTTCGGACAAGGATAGGGAAGATTCTGCAACGAGGAACTTCATCAGCAAGTAGGAAGAGATCTCGTTAGAGCAACGGAAGGATTCAAGAAGGATCCTCCTCGGAGGAAGACTCTTATCTCTCGTACTGTTAGATGTCCTATCGTCTAATGGATGTAGTTTACTACAATCACCTTCCCTTGCTGGAGAGGCCAGAAGCTCAAAGTGGAAGAATTTCTTCCACCCTTCTCCAATCTCCTGATAAACCATTGTGGAGTTTCAGGACTTTCGGACAATGTAGCGCCAACCAGGCGCCAAATGCCAAAACTGGCGTAAAAAACGCTAGAGGCAGACAGTTTCAAGGAACACTGTCATTGTCTGATGAAGAGAAAGAGGGGGCCTCCAACCTAGCGCAGATGCGCTGGAGGCGAACAAGTCAGACAGATAAGAGTGTCTGATGTGGGCATCGCCAGACATCCTCGAGACTCTACCAAGCTCGAAGCTCCAGCAAGTGGAGAGGAGTCAGCCAGGGGCCAGACGCCAAATAGTGCCAGTCTGGAGCCAGGCGCGAAGCTACTTCCAGGCGCGAGGCGCCAGCCATGAGTCAGGCAAAAAGCGCCTTCCAGGAGCTAGGGGGCCAACCAGTGTCAGGCAGGCGCGAGGCGCCAGCCAGCTCGAGGCTCCAACCAGACTCGAGGCGCCACCCAGGCGCAAGCCAGGCTCTAGGCTTCATCCAGAAAAGATCCAATTTCAAGGAAGCCCTGGTCTTCTTTGAAATAAGTGTGATCGCTAAAAGCACTTCATGAATGACTTGATTATTCCTTCAAACAGCTGAGAATTAAAGCGCTTGAAGTGCAAGCTTTTATGAATTCTTGTTCGTTACATAACAATATGTCGTGAAGGACATATTAGCTGTAACTTACGGAGATGCAACTCTGTGTTGACTTCCCTTTGCACGAAGGAGGTCAAGTTGACCTACGAGAGATCCTTCTCTCTTGGTTTTACGTGTCTACGGATGCGTTGCTGGATAGGGAGCCGACACTGATCCTTAACTAAGTGAGTTAATTTTTAATGTTAACATAGTTTTTTTTTGTTTGTTTGTTTGTTGAAAGGAGTTTGGGGATAGTTCTTTTCAAACTAAGCACAAAACCCTCGTGTTAGGATCAGGTGATCGGGATCGATGTTGTGCTCCTTAATTATGCCCCTAGGCATAGGTGTATTGTCATGTAAGTGGATAAGACCCCATTGACAAATGACCATTAGATTCTGTCGAGTAAGTGGATAAGACCCCATTGACAGATCTACAAGAACTCTTAGCCATAGGTCACATCCTCGCTGAGGCTCTTGAGACGAAGCAGACACCTAGCAATAGCTAGGAAGTCAACCCTTCGTCTAAACACATAGGAACCAAGGTTTTATTTATCTATTACCTACAACGTATGTTGTTTACCTGTCTAATCAGTAATTAGCTGTCTCTTACCCACCGCCAAAAGGTGCCAATCAGCTAAGTATATATCTGACAGGGAAGTTGAATGTATGAAATGATATTGGTTATTGTACAAATAAAGTTTCATACATACTTACCTGGCAGATATATACGATTGAATGGCCCACCCAGCCTCCCCTCAGGAGACAGGTGGAAGAGAAAAATCTGTCCTTAGAAGGTAATAGTTCCTATTCCTGCCACCCAGCGGCAGGCCGGTAGATCACCTGACCTACCTACCTGTAGCGTGTGCCGCGAAATTCGAATTTCTATCGGGGACGACGGAGTCTATAGCTAAGTATATATCTGCCAGGTAAGTATGTATGAAACTTTATTGTACAATAACAATATCATTTTGAAAGTACTTTCCCACTAACGGTAGAGTCAGATTTGAAGAGCAGGTATGGTCTATGTTTCAAAGCCTGTTTCATTAACTTGAAATCCTCTTAAAAATATTGGTTAGAAAAATTGATGCCGTATGTTCTACATTTTCATGTAGAATACTTGTCTTGACCTAAAAACAAATTATTTTATGTCTAATATAAAAATAATTTTTCAAGTGAAAATTTTTCTAATGTAGTATGCACAGTAAATGTGAGGAATATTACTTCTTCATTCTTCATTTCATATTTTAGGTAGAAGTTTATTTCCTGTTAGAATACAGAAAAGGCTTCAAACAGTAACTGTGGTGCAGGGCCCAATTTTTGGTCAAATACGCTTAAAACCGGCCTAGTGGTATATTCATCTCTTATTTCAGAGATCCAACGAAAGCAGTCAGAGTAGCATCGGCGAAGTCGAACCCGAAACCTTGTTCAACCCTTCAGCGTTCCCAGTTAGTTACTAGTCAAGAAACTTACATCTTTTATGAATTTGAGATACCTCAGGTATGCCTTTGCTTTATACGTAGACTTCATTGACAGTATTATATCGAATATCCAAAGGAAATAACAAATATCAGAATTGTGTTTTTCTTTCAGCAGTCTTCCGACTGCTTTGCTTACCTGGCGTCAAGGCTGTTGTGAAAATAATACTGGATTTTGTATTTTAAAAATTTTTTTTTCTAAGTCCTGTTAGTCGTTGCTTTCTTAAGCTCAGACTGATTTGGGACTTATTGTACATGTACAGTATTTGCATGAATGTGCAGCACAACTGTGATTATTTACTTATCACTAATGATAATGTGCAGGTTTTAGTTGGCCGATTGATTGGGAGGAAAGGCGCATTTGTCAACAAAATTAAAGCGGCCACAGACGCTTCTATAATTGTCGGTCCCCATAGAACAGGAGATTCAAGATGTGTTCTGTAGAAGGTAAGGAAATTATTTGGATTGTGTGAATTGTCTCTCTGGGGTATGCTGTATTATTGACCTAATGGTCGTCCATAGACATTACTAAAAAGGTTTTGCAGCATCACTATTGTCCCTAGTGGCATCCTCCTTTTAGCACATTACTTTACCTCCTTTTCTGCTTCCTTTTTTTCAGTCTTACTGTTCAATATCTCTTAGTTGTTACTTCTTGGTGCAATAGTGGGTTTTTTCCCCAGTTCCACCTATAGATTCTGTTAGTACTTCATTTCCTTTGTTTTATACATCTCTATTTTGCATTGAATGGCTGAAAGAGTCCCAGAGTTGGCTTAGCCACAGTTTTATAGATCAATATCATATGTCTTTGAACATATTTTAGTAATTCCTCTTTGAGTTGTGACCAGTGTAGCTTGTCCAAATATCAAAATAGCATCCACATCACAATATTCTCTATATCATACTATTCAAGCACAACTATACATATTGGTAATCTGTTTGTACCATTTAATGTTCCCTTTCCGTTATTATTTATTGCCTAGCTGATGGATGCACTAAGATGCAAGTATTTTGTACTGATTTGTTAAGTGCCATTCCAAACCAGTACCTTCCACCACCCTGAATGTAGGTCCATTTTCTTGCACAGTGACTTGGAGGTATCTTTTCTCTTACTCCAGATTCACATTCATTACAATCTGTAGTTTCAAGTTCTCAAAGTATTCCTCTTGTACTAACTCGGATTCACAGAGATAGTAACGTTCCACCTTTTTCGTTTGTTTCAATTATTTTGTCAGTCTCTCAATTCTTTCTGTTTAGTCCGTATTTTAAATCTCAAGATCTCATTGTCCTGTGCTTGTGTTCTGTAGTTTAATATGTAATATAAAACACCATAACTTTGTGGAAACCTATAGCTCTTGAGTTATGCTGTAGTGTCGCTATAAAATTTTATATTCTGTATTTTTTCTAAAACAGGTACAAAGTCACAAGTAGAGGCAGCTTTAGATATGATCCGCGAGTATTTCCCCATCAACCGTTACCCAGAATTGACGTTAGCGCAGGTGCACAGTCGTTCGCCTGCTCTACCGCCCGTTCACGGTGTGATAAACAACCAAGCAATGCAGGTAATGGCTGGATTGGACGTTTTGTCTTTTGTGATACAGAATGTCTAACTGTTCTAGAGGAAGTTGGAATTGATATTAACAGAGTTTTTCCAGGGTGTTACAAATCAACATTAACAATGTTTTTGCAGACTATTACAAATCAAAATTAACTAGGTATATTGCAGGCTATCACAAATCACAATGCTGGTTTTAATCAAAACAAAAGGTAAACAGAACGACCAACAATGCTTCGCTGTTTATATTATGAGTTGGGTCGAACCTCTTCCAGATTGAACTTGCCATGGGGGTCGTAGTGGAGGTTCGCGTCAGTGCCGTGGCCAGCGGCAACGAGATCTGGGTTCAGCAGCCGCTCCACCCTCGTTTTCGGCCCTCCAGCGCCTTCAGGCCTGCATGAACCTCAACTACGGTGATGGTTCCACCACCCCACAAATCCCTGGTCCAATTCCGGGTAAGTAGTCGTGCTTTATTAATCCTGGTGATGTCAGTGATAATAGAGTATGCAGATTAATTGAGGTGAGATACCTATTATGGTACTCATTCAGTAACTTTTCAGAATATACTTTGTATGGGTCAGTTGGTAGCCCCCTTCACTTTCAGTATTAAAGACCAAAGTTTGATCCTTATGTTCCATATGAATAAGGTTCATGTTCTGAAAACTGTAATAATAATAGTAATAATAGCTGATGGTAATTTGAAAATTAAACCCCTCAGTAAAGTAATCATCCCACCAAGGTTTATCCTTTCGTAGTACCACTTTAGTAAAGACAAGTTCAAAGTGACTAAAGAAAAATAGTAAGACTATCTGGGACTGCATAACTGCTTGGATCAAGGTACGCCTGCCCTGTTATTAAACATTATAATAACAGTAACATACACGAGACATCCCAGATGCCAGCCCTCAGGGATGGGAACAGTTGAATGTAGCTTACTTCTACCAATTACTGGAGGCCGTGAGCTAGTTATCTTTGGGTAGAAAATAGAAATAGTGTTAGCCAATTCGTTAAGGACAATTGGAACCACCAAGTCTTGGCATATACAGAATTTAAAACTACTTTGAAAGTGTCCCAATTTTTGGCACAAAACTTGTTTAACCCCATCTTCGTTTGGAATTTTATCAGAAATCAAAAGAAATGCTTAGTGTTGAATGGAACTCCAAGGAAGGGTCCTAAATATGTAGGCACACTGTCACAACTGAACTTGACCAAAACCTATAGACATTTTAGCTCTGTATAGAATCTGTAACATATAGAAATGATCAGAAGAGAAAGTGCACATATGGTGCCTGCACTTTGCAATACGGTGTTGTGTGTTCAACCTTGGATGATTTAAGGCAAACTTTACTTGTTGCTTCTGTAACTACAATCCCCTGAATACCATGGAAGTATTTATCACTAATGATAGAGACTGCCCCTTCTTGGAGAGGACTTATATGGCCAATCTTGCATTATCAGAAATTTTTTTAGAAGAGACTCAAAAGAATAACTTTTAAATGTCCAGCAAAAAAGGGCCAATACTGAAGTCACCAGCGAAGCGATTCATTCTGACAAACTTTTAGTATTGACCACAGAATGTTTTGTAAGTGCACTACAATGTTTGCCCTCTGTGAGTTGGGCTCTTGAAGGCCATTTGTACATTGAGAGGAGGATAAACTATGGTTGCAGTAAGCACAAGACTATCTTAACCCACTGACTGGCAAATAGATAAATATTTTCTGTATCTTATTTCCATTTCTGATATGACACAGTAAGTCGTTTTCAAGTTGGGACATTATAGTTGATCAGATGTTTATGAGTCTTCTTATGTTTCCACTTAGAGTAATGATTCCTTATTCTTTGATCAGAGAGAACTGTGTGCGTTGCTCAAATAGACACTCAGTGGTATCGATGTCAGGTCCTCAGTGCAACGGAGGAGACGGTCTTAGTCGTGTTGTTAGACGTTGGTGGTGCCTTGACAGTTCCTGCCTCATCTCTTAGACAGATTCGGAGGGACTATGCAACCTTACCTTTCCAGGCAACGCAGTGCTTGTTGCATGGAATTCAGCCCACATCTGGTAAGAGCATTGATGATGATGTTTGTGTTTGAAATATGTACTATTAATATAATGCTAAATATTGTTCTCTCAGTTTTAGTCGTATTCCCCCAAATATGTGGGAATGTTTATGAAAGGATAATGTTTGTTTGTTCCGAAACGTTATACAAACCATCGGTCCTTTACATAAGGAATTACTATTCAGCGCCAGCTGGACCGGTCGTAAGATTTACTAATAAGGTAGTTTGGCAGTAATTGTTTGTCCGATGGTCGGGAGTCCCGCCCGACTGTTGGTAAACATATCACTTTGCTTTCGACAGCCATCGGATGAAGACGTGTGCTCGCCTCTCTGCCCGCCTCTTGTCGTGAGATTATCAAAGCTTTGGATTACTTTTCAACCTGTTTCTCTTAGAATAGTGTGGAAGTAATTGTAATTACTCTGTTATTATTATTTTGTTCTCTTGTGGAAGTGCATCGCTGTGTATCATGCAGTCCCACGAATCGGAGAAAGCCCCCTTACCCCCATCCAACTGGAGAGTGTGCCCTGGAGTGGGAGCCGTAAGTGTGGGGCATTTAGGTCCAGCAATACCGTGGACTCTCATCCCTTATGTACTAGATGGCGAGGGCATGAATGCTCTCGGTCATTAACGTGTGATGTTTGTCTCTCTTGGTCGGAGGAGCAGTGGGAATTGTACGAGAAGAGGAAGAAGCCGCGTAGAACCGCCAAGGTGTCGTCGGAAAGCTCTCCCTCGACACCTTTGGTGCCGACACGTCATCTTCTTTCTTCCCTCCTCGTCAGCTCCCACATATGGCTCTCTCCCCTTCGGGGGATGTGTCCCTCTCCACCTCTTCGCTTGATTTGTCGACTGCAGAGGAAGGAGGGCGACACTCCGACCTGGAGTTGTACTCGGGGTCTTCTGTCCACTCAGGGTGGGATCCTTCTCCCTCTGAGCGAACAGGACCACCCCCCACCCCCATTAACCCGACTGTTGCTTCCTCAGGTTTGTCTGCCTCTGCGGGTGGGGATCTCCAGCAGTTGTGGCACTCCCTGAGCCTTCCGGGCACTCTGATTATTCAGGGGCTCATTCACCATCTGGCTGTAGCCCTGGTCACTCACGGGGTGGAGACGAGGACAACTACGACCGTCGAGACACCAGGTTATGCTGCTCCACCGCACCTGGTGTACACACAGCACGTGACTATGGTCACCCCTTCGGCTGTGGTACAAGCTCCGCTGTTGTATGTGCCCCGGAGGGGTTTTGCTGTCCTCGCTCCCTCCCCTGGCTTCGAGTGCCCAAAGAGCTCCCCTTTTGATCGTCCTCCTGTAGCTGTCGACGTACCTGCTGCCTCTGTTCCTGCCCATGGAAGTGCTGTCACTCCTGCAGGTCCTTCCGGACAGGTGGAGTTGGGCCCTGTTGCCACTGCAACTCCCCCAGCTCCAGCCTGGATGGGAGACCTGTCTGCTGTCCTGAGGAAGCTGGCAAAGAAGAAGTCCAAGAAGAAGAGGAAGGTGTCGTCGTCTTCTGCTGCCTCTTCCCCTTCGACTCCCAAGGCCCCCCAGCCGAGGAAGAAGAAGGTCCCCCCCCCCAAGAAGTCTTGCTCAGAGACTTCTAAGGGTCTGTCCCACTCTGGCAGACAGGTGGGTCTCCCGCTGGTCTTCCCGTTCCTCCGGGAACAGGACCCTTCTCTCCTTCCTCAGGGAAGAAGACGGGGACCGAGGAGGTACCAGCTACTGCTGTTACCTCTGCTCCTGGCTCCAGAGGTTCCACCTCTGGACCGGGAACCATCGCAGCCGCTCGCTCACTCGCGTCACTTGAGTGTACGGTCACCTACCGGTGATCGGGCAGCCAGGAACCAGACGACTGAGCACGCTCACTGTCAGGATCCAGGCACGGAGCGAAAGGATGGTAGAGTCGCTCAGATGACACTCTCGCCAGACTGGTGATCGCTCACGCAGCGATCGTCTGTGTCCCAGGGTTGACATGATGGTCCCACCAGACTGTCCAAGTGCCGAGGCTGGGAAGAGGTACCTTGGCGCGTTATGAGGACAATGCTCGCTCTCACCGCGTTAGCGGACACTACCAGTCACCCGACTGTCGCTCCCACCGGGACCGGATGGCTCGCAATATTGGAAACAGAATCCCTGATGCTTGAGACTGACGGTACTGTCCTCGGTCCAGCGCTTCTCCGCATGGAGACCACTGGTCCAGACCTGCAGTTTGATCGCCACTGCAGGTTGGCAATCGCCTGCAGTCCTCCCAGCCTGCCAGTTCCGCTGGTAGGCGGGGTAGGAGTGTCAGGTCTTCCTCACCTGTCCTTTCAACCTCCTCTGGCTACACCGGGAGGAGCGAGGTGAGCAAGAGGGAGCGTGAGGAGGGTGCTCCTTACGGTGCGGCCACGAGAGCCTACAAGCCTGGCTCAGTCCTAGGACCAAGTAGATCGTACACTCGAGGGGGTTGGAGGAGACCACGAGGGGTCTGGCGAGGTTCTTCCTCCCGAAGGAAGTGTGTCTCGGGAGGTGATGGGCCTGGATGGAACTGACAGTCCATCGCCTCAGGACGCAGTCACCCCTGAGATACAGAGGTCCTTTGCACTGATACAAGAAGTAAAGACCATGCTGAGCAAAGGAGCTGTGGAGATAGTGCGAGATCAATCACCGGGTTTCTACAGCCGACTTTTCCTGGTGGAGAATTCATCGGGGGGCTGGAGACTAGTGATAGATCTCTCTCCCTAGAACCGTTTCGTTTGCCAGACTCGGTTCACGATGAAAACAGCACGCTCATTGCTCGAGTCCATCAGGGAGAACGATTTCCTGCTTTTGGTGGACCTGAAGGATGCGTATTTTCAAATACCCATCCACCAGTCCTCCAGGAAGTACCTCCACTATCCTCAACGGGAAGATGTACAAATTCAGGGCACTTTATTTCGGTCTCTCAACCGCCCCACAGGTGTTCACGCGAGTGCTCACGCTGGTGTCGGCTTGGGTCCACTCAGTTGGGATACGTCTAATGAGTATCTCGACGATTGGCTGGTCCTGGCGAGCTCCCACTCGCAGTTGCTACAGGACAGAGATAGACTCCTCGACTTATGTTACGATCTGGGGATCGTGGTAAATGTTGAGAAGTCAGATCTTTAACCCAAGCAGAGGATAAAGTACCTGGGCATGCTGACTGATACGGTAGCAGCACGAGTCTTCCCCACAGACTCGCGGATCAGCAGGCTCAGGGAGGCAGCCAGACGGTTCCTGTCACGACAGGAGCAGTCAGCTCAGCAGTGGCAAGTCGTGATCAGTCACCTGTCGTCACTAGAGAAGTTGTCCCTCACGAGCGTCTTCACCTGTGGTCTCTTCAGTGGAGACTAAAGGAGTGCTGGTCACAGGCACGGGATCCACAATCCTTCCTGGTTCCTCTCACGGAGGAAGTAAGGGAGGACCTGGCCTGGTGGCTAGATGACAGGAACCTCTTAATAGGAGTGCCCCTGCGCACTCCCCCTCCGGAGATGCTTCTGTTCTCAGATGCATCGACCGAGGGTTGGGGCGCACACCTGGAAGAGTTGCTGGTTGCAGGAGTGTGGAACCATCACGACAGGCACCTTCACATCAACTTCCTGGAACTCAAGGCTGCGTTTCTCACACTCCAAGAGTTCCGGGAACAACTGATGGGACACTCAGTGGTATTGATGAGCGACAACACCGTGGTAGTGGCATACATCAACAAACGGGGGCCTAGTGTCCCTCCCGTTGCAGCCAGTTGACAATGCAGTGCACAATTGGGGGGCCATAGCTCACTCGGTAGAGCTGTCAGCCAAATACATTCCAGGCAAGAGGAATGTAGTGGCAGACAAGCTCAGCCGCCAGAATCAGGTGATTGGGATCAAATGGTCTCTTCACCCAGACGTGGCGGAAAGGCTCTTCGACCTGTGGGGGCATCCAGTTGTGGATGTGTTCACCACCCGGCACAACAAAAGACTTCAGGTTTTCTTCTCAGTTGTGCCGGACCCATGGGCAGCAGCAGAGGACGCGTTCCAGCACCCGATGGACAACCTCGTAGTCTACGCCTTCCCCGTTCTGCCTGATTCGCAAGGTGATCAGCAGGGTGCTGGTCACCAGCAATCTTCGGATGATTCTGGTGGCACCCAAATGGCCTGGTATCCGGACCTGCTGGCTCTTCTCTCGGAAGCACAGTGAGAGATTCCCCCATGGCACAACCTGCTGTGTCAACCGCATGTAGAACGGTACCACCAGGCAGTTCATTCCCTGTCTCTTCACGGCTGGCGGTTATCCACCATCTCTTGCGAGTGAGAGGCTTTTCTCACCGAGCAGCAACAGGGAAAGTGGTCCATCTTCTGTGGTTGGTGTCGTAGACGGGGTCTCACTCCGCTCAGAGCCACTCTTCAGCTCCTCTCTGTCTCCGCAGTCAAAGGATACAGAGCCACCCTGGCTCTAGTCCTTAAGCTGCGAGGAGTTGATATTTCCTCCTCCGTGGAAATATCTCTCCTAATGAGGAGCTTCTAGAGGTCTTGCCCACCCAGGGATGTGACTCTTGTCTTAAGGAGTTTGATCTGTAGACCCTATGAGCCTCTCCGGGAGTCGTCAGACAGGGATCTGACCCTCAACACTGTCTTTCTGCTGGCCCTGGCATTGGCGAAGAGAGTAGGAGAACTTCACGGTCTTTCCATCAATGTTAAACACTCAGGGGATGGGGATCGGTTACGCTCTATTTCGTCCCGGATTTCGTAGCGAAGACTCGGAACCATTTGGTCCCTGACGCCAGGTTCGAGTCCTTCATGATCCCCTCCCTAGAGGACTTCACTGGTAATGATGCAGAAGAGATGCTGCTTTGTCCTGTGAGGGTGCTACGGCACTATCTGAAGAAAACTCGTTAGCACCGGAGTGGCCAAGAAAGAAGTGTCCAAGAACACTGTTTCTTTCTGGCATCGTGAGGTAATCAGGAAGGTGTACGACTTGGACAGGAGTGCCGACACCAGTACCTTTCGTCCGAGAGCCTACGAAGTTAGAGGCATTGGTCCAACCCGTGCATTCTACAAGAACTTGTCTGTCACACAGGTACTGAAGGTCCAGCCAGACCACCTTCACCTCTTTCTACCTTTGGGATATTGCCCATAGGTCCTTGGACATTTTTTCCTTGTGGTATCGCATGAATGGAGAGTGAATGAGAGTGTGACTGGCTCCTCTTCCTCCTTTTTTCTTCCCTCTCCCTGCGGGCAGAGGGTAGCAGTCGTCACAACGCTGGACAGGACGACGATGCAGGTAAGCTATGTAACCGAGCTTCATTCTATCCCTTTCATTATGGATAGAAGCTTTTATCCGTCCCTTCCCTAGCAAGGGGGGAAGCGGACATCAGTAAGAAACAAACCCAATACTTTATATTTGGCTTCTTACTTAGGACTTTAGTTCTTGCTTGCTATTCATAAGAGGTACTTACGCTTGCCTCCCTCTTATGAATTGGTCCAGAGGTCTGACCACTGATCTTGCAGTGCGCACTCCGATCAGTTGGACAGAGGCTAGGTTTCCCCCCCCCCTGCTCTTACAACCAGGGAGGGAACCCAGGTTGGGCGAACACCAGTCAGTTCACAAGGCTCAGATTCCTCCCACCAATAAGTGAGTCTTCCTTATGTAAAGGACCGCTGGTTTCTTTAACGTGTCTGAGCAAATCTCAGTTTATGAAAGTAATTGTAATTTTCCTAGTTATACAAACCTGAGGTCCTTTACATATAGTCCCACCTCATGCCACCCCTCACTCTGTTCCTGGGCCTAAAGCAAAGTGATATGTTTACCTCCAGTCGGGTGGGACTCCCGACCATCGGACAAGCAGTTACTGCTGAACTACCTTGTTAGTAAATCTTACGACAGGTCCAGCTGGCGCTGAATAGTAATTCCTTGTGTAAAGGACCTCAGGTTTGTATACTGTAGTTAGGAAAAATACAATTTACTTTCAATAATTGTGATTTTAGATATATCTAGTTGGGATTTATTCATTATTTGTAATTTTCCAAAGCTATTTAACAACGATTTTTTTTTTTACGTTTTTGTGTTTCCTGTTGTATTGTTTATGCACTATCTCTTAGAGACATTTTCTAATTTAGCACTCACTGTGCATGTTAGAGAGAGATATCTTTTGAAAGGTTGCATAAAAGGTACTGTTGTTGTACCCTTGCATATTGAAGATCCCGTTCAAAGTGCCTATCGTATACTTTCTGATGGTTGTTCTCTTTATTGGCTGCACAGGATTCTTTTACTCTGATGAAACTTTAATCCTCGTAAGATTTTTGTCGTTATGTTATTCTGTTCAAAACTGTTAGCTTTATTCTTTCTTTTTTGATTCGTGTTTGTGACAGGGTTGCCTCTCTTCTGTCAGAAGTAGCCCTTGTGCATTCCATTGATGGGTTAGAGATGTGTATTTCCGGTGATAGACGTTCACTCTCGACGTGGTTTGGAAGTCTTATAAAGCCGTTGGTCCCGTTGCTGAATAAACACTGGTTCCATGCAATGTAAAAACACCATACAAACAAACTAAACAATCTACCTATTCAGTTCCTTGTTGGACAGGTGGGTTACGTGCTCACCTACCGATCCGGTAGTCGCGAGTTCGAATCCCCGCTTTGCCAACGTGGAATCAGAGGAATGTATTTCTGGTGATTAGAAATTCATTTCTTGATATAATGTGGTTCAGATCCCACAATAGGCTGTAGGTCCCGTTGCTAGGTAACCAATTGGTTTCTAGCCAAGTAAAAATATCTAATCCCTCGGACCATCCCTAGGAGAGCTGTTAACCAGCTCAGTGCTCTGGTTAAGCTAAGATATATACATAACCTATGCCTTCCCTTTGCCCCGATGTATACCTACAATGGTATTTCTGTTGTAAGTATCTTGAATCCTCGTACTTTCATTTACCTGCAGAATAAAGCATGAGTATTCATCAGCATCTGATGTCAGGGATCTGTTCATGGGGTTTATACTTTTGTGAAACAGATGCTCTCCATTGTTAAGTTGTTTTATCTCAGACCAAGAAGGGGCCTTTGTAATATATTTCAATCTGCTGTTCCTTTTTAATTAGTCTGTGTTTTCTGGCCTTTTCTGTGCTGAGTTTCCACTCTATAGCAGTGTGTTTCTGCTCTCTACCCTTGCTACTTTTGGACTCTCAAACCATTATAATCAGCGTGTGTTCTAAATGAGGAACCTATCGTGAGCTTCAGGCTGGCAGAGATTGACTAGTCTGATACAAATCTCTAAATGGTCTTTTGTTTAATAGAGCAAGTTCCCAAGCTTGTCCCATTGAATAAGTTCCTCACGAGATTAAAAATGAAGCCTTTTATTGGTTTTGATGATTTTTTGGGGTAGCCTTCTGTAAACATAATATTGAACCCAATACTAATAGTTACCGTTCTGTTTGGTGGCAGTAACTCTAATCCTGCAGACAGTCAAATAATGATTTTTTTTTTTTTTTGCAGAAGAAGGATGGGACGACACTTCCACAGCATTCTTAGAAGAGCTGGTTAGCGGGGTAATTCTGTCTGCTACAGTCGTATCGTACATGCCTGATGGGGTTCCTCTAGTCAACCTTTACCGCTGTGATCAAGATGAGGTAAGAATTGGAGGAGTGACCTTTCGGCATTCTGAGATTTTAACACGGTACAGCTCTTCGTGCCCAAGTAGGCACCGACCACCCTACTTACGAACATTCAATTTACAAATAAATTTGAATCGCGTATTAAAATTATGTTCATAGCGCTCCCCTTTGCCACCTGTAAGTTCACATTTTGTTTTGTGCGCCTATTCTATAAACTGCTGCCCGGGACGTAATTCGTTCGTATGCAGGGTAGCGTCTGTATTGCAACCGTGCAAGATTGAGTGGACGGCAAGGTGTTAGGAGTCGGGAGTAGTGAATGTGATTTTGAAAGTAACTGCAAATTTTGGTATATTTTATTGGGTATAAAATTTGACTAATAAGCTGTAAAAATTTACGGAGACCACATCATGGTTTGCCTTTTTTTTGTTAGGTTTCCCAAACTGTCGTGTGTGATGGGTATTATTTTGTTTTAGCTGTTTAAATCAAAGTGTTATAGATAAACAAGGGGCTCCTGTGCCCATGAGAATTAATATTATTACATTCAGAGTAGCTTGTTGCATTGGTCTGTAGTAGTTAAAAGTCTTTCATCTCAAAGGCATTAAGGTTGTTTGCTTTATCAACTAGCATAAGTTTAATGGAAATTTAAACATACTATAATTGGTGGCACATGGATTTGGTAATATGATTCTGATGGTGTCTTCCAAATAATATGGTGTTTATTTGAAAGAAATTACAGAAGATAATAGAAAGTGTAGAAAGAAAAGATCAGTTATTAGAAAAGAAGTGAATAAAAGATGAATGAATAAATAAGTAGGAAAAGTATCAGTACGTATGAAGGTAGAAGAAAGATGAAGCCCTTAAGTGTGTTACTAGTACTTACTACTGTCTTCGTTTCTATTTCTGTTTCAGTTAATCTTCGTCAACGAAAGACTCGTCACTTTAGGCCACGCGCGATGGATACCTTTAACATCTTCCAGCTGAAGTTTCTGGGGAGATTGATTATCTTCAGATGTCTGAGCAGTCGTTGATCAAAGACCATCATATGGCCACTCGAAGTCCCGCTACATGTCGCTTCCATAAGGAACCAAAAACCCCATTCTCGCTGGTTTGTTCAAGTGGCTGGCTGGTTGGCCTTCAGTAACTGTAGATGTTCTCCAAAAGATTCATTATTTATTTATTTTTAATTTTTTTGTAAATCATTTTCAGTGGTTTCCCCTTTTCATGAACTGAAAATTTTTGAGTTGTAAGAAAAAAATGTGCCTTTATAAAAAGTACTTTGAAAGAAACTTCAGGATTGAAGGACTCTCTTAAGGTTGTCTTGTTTACCATACTACAGTATGAGTTTTCCTTTGTAAAAAAGGTTGATGGAATCGGGGGTCGTTAGTCTGCCACTCCCGGCATTGCTCCTGTAAAGGTGGTATCATATCCCGTTGTGAAGGCAGCATTGTCGAGACGTACAACTACTGCCAAAAAATCCAACCCTCCTGGCCGACCCTAAAGAGTAAAAATCTACAAACTTTAAGGCCTGTTAAAATGACAGTGATGTTTTTCATTCAAAATACTTAACAGATGTGAATTTTCATTTTAATGCGAGCACACTTGTTTCAGCTACCTGTAAAAGGAATGTGATGCAGTATTTATGCTTTACCAAACCTGCTGTTTTTTTGACTTGGTTAATACTGTATAGCTAGAGATTCTCAGACCATATTTTTGAAAGATGAATTATAAGAGTAGATCCCATTTTTATTTATATGCATGTTTGGAAGATGAAATTAAGTCGATCGTCATATACTAGTGGGAAAAAAAAGCTGCATGTTCAACAATGTCATTCACCGTGAAACTCATGTTTAACATGCAGTAGGTTAGAGTGGTTTCCGTAGGTGTCGACAAAATATTTGGATAGGCTCAGGTGTGGACTTGTTGTCTTTTTAATTCTTTATACTGTACATAACAGGTTTATTTTGACATTCTTTGATTCTCATATTTAGAAGTGACTACCTTTTTGTGTAAATATGGCTAAGTTAATGTATATAAGATTTTTCTTTCCAGCAGTACTGCTTGAGACCCATAGTTTGGTAAAGCTCAAACTATACTTACACTAATATGCTTTCTTAAAGCTCTGTGGAGTTGAACGACGATCAGTTTGTGTGTTTTGATGTCAGGAATTAGAGTTGAGTGAATTCACTTCACTGTCAATTTAAAAATCTGGCAGCAGTTGAGAATTGGAACAGCCACCTGTATCGAGTTTAATTTACAATTCCGTAGCAAACACCTTCATTCCGTAACCACTTGTTTGCGTTCTGCTGTGCTGTCTGTCAGTAGTTTTCTGTTTCAGCCTCTTCAGTCCAGCTGTTTTCATTCAGTTGTACGTATATTTAAACTACCTTATAATGTTTCAGGTTTTTACTTTTGTTGCGCAACTTTTGATATCGAAACTGCCTAATAATAATAGTGTTTTGATACTTTTACTTTTGTTGTTGTGTCATTATAGGTTGATGGGGGTAATTGGAAGCTAACATTTTGACACTAAGTCTCCAACGAAAGTTGTTGCTTTCTTAAAGAAGCTGCATTGTGTAAGATCTCATTTTTTCTTGGCATGCGACGTATCGAATGCATACTAGTTCATTGTGCAAGTTGATCTTACTGCTAGTTTGAAATGAGGTGAGGTTTTACAAGTGTTATATGTTAAAAGAGTGAGTGTTGCTAAAGTATAAAGGTTTAAAAGCAGTAGTTCATGTCATAGGTCAACTTTTTTTAATAAAAATTTGGTTCATTGCTGCTCAGTATGTCATGTGTTCTAGGCTGTGATGAGCGACCATTTTCAAAGTATTCTGTAACTACTTTGGCCTTCATAATGGCTGTTCCATTCTGGTGCCACATCCATTGAAAGCTCTGTAGGTTGTTTTTGTTTGTTTTTTACAGCTTTCACATTTATTTTGAAATCATCAGTGCCTCTTTAAGGAATACTACTTGCATGTTTCATGTGTTGTAGATAGTGAAAACAAGAGAGATAGAGACATTGGTTTTCATAGGTTGAAGTATGCAGGGTTGTTAAATATAGTTCTATGAGTGTCTTTTGGTAGGACAGGGTGATTATTAGTCATTTGCAAGACTTGTTTATGATTTGAACAGTACAGAGAAAGTGAAAATTAGAATTGGTGTTTCCTAGAAGCTTGGTTTGTGTAATTAGCCTTTGTAAATGCAAAGTGAAAGTTACAGTAATGTCCTATAGTTTTGCGTTTTTTAACCAATCAACCTGATTTCCAGTTAAAGGTGCTCCATGATAGACGTCTGTGCCTAAGCCTTGTAGTGTATTGTTTAGATTTCTTACGTAGGTGAAACAGAACGAATGAAAAAAAATGAGGAATCGTACGTAGGTATATGCGTCTAATGATATACACGAACAAAATTCCACTTGACAAGAATTTTAAACGAGTCAAGCAAATTGTGAATAGTACTTGTAGAATGGACTTAGGCCTCGGTAGTGGTGGGTTAGAACTGGAAATGTTACAGCCACTCTTGGCTGTTGTGTGTATGTATTCAGCTTCAATTGCAGTTCACTCCAGAAAATCAGGATCGTGTACGATAGAAAGTTAGAGTAATTATTTAGACAAGATTGAGTGTTTTTGATCTTTTGATATCATGACTTGTTTACTGTTTATCCATATGTCACAAAACTGTGTGTGTGTGTGAAGCATTATGTAAATGGTAAGATAGGCAGGTCCTCAACTTAAGTCCCTTCGAGAAGGCGTTTGAGACACCCTAACTTCCAGGTTCATATCAAAATTTCGAGATATCTGTAACCCACTCAATAGAATGTGGTCGTGTTTCAGTTCAAAGGCAGATCCTTCAGCATGGGTCTAATAGATTCTGTTGAGTCTATCACCCTGTCTATTTCAGTAATTATACTTGCGGTTGTGAAGTTATCACAGTGTTTCCACATTTACCTTCAGTTCAACCCCAGTTCCGCTGTTTGCGATTAAATTGGCAACCTCAGTTCCGCTGTTTGCGATTAAATTGTCAATCCCAGTTCCGCTGTGTGCGATTAAATTGAATTTCTAAGCTACATATAGTTGTTGCATTGTAAATAAGTTCTGCACACATATAACGATTAAGACAAGATAAAAAGTTCCTTGACGTTTTGTTATTCTGTGTACGTAACTTGCGGTACTTGAAATTAAACTTTCTTGGATTGTTGAGGATCATTGTAATAACTACTGAAATTGCTTTTTTGCATGCAAGCATTTTGCTTTTGACTAATGCAAATGCTATCACACCTGGACAGTGAGAGTTGCACTAACTGAACAGATTGGCTAGACACGGCCACAGATGTAGGAACCTCTCGGAGATTTCATTCCGTTTCTCTAATCAGTAATCAAATTGTCCCGGTGATCTCCATAGGACGTTGTTTACTATTCAGACAAAACTCTCATAATAGTGTTTATAGAAAAGAAATTGGGTCCTCTTCATAAATGTCTGTGCTGAATTGAGTGGGTTGGTCTTACAATAATCCTCTTGCCTATCATACCTCTGTCATAGAGTCTGTATGCGTAAATCCTTCCTTTTTTTTTTGTGTACTGTTTTTCTCATTTTCATACCTTAGTTGTTAGTTGCCAGTGTCAAAGGAGGTACAAAAATAAGATATCAGTTCTTTTATCTCTTGCTAACATAACTCTTAGGACCTTTGTCACTTGGAGTGATACATGGTACGCAAAGTAGTTGGGCTTGTGCAAATGCTTTTATCATAGTTTTTCAGTAGGCACTAAGAGAAAGGGGAATGCGGTAGATTTAGTCACGCTAATGTTGGGGTGAATGAGTGAAAATTGAGCGGCAGCTTAATCTCTACAGGGTGAGGTTTTTTTTATTTTATAGAACAGCTCAGTGAAGTGATTGCTCTGCCTTTAGCCTTGGAGCCACACGGCATTCACAAAGCTATATTCGTTTGTGAGGGAACGTGTTAGCTGAATTCTTAGGGGAGCAGCATAATACACTCTCCTTGGAAAATCAGGAAATCTTTTAAGATATTGATGTGCACAATATAGATTGTCTGCAATTGAAAGGCAAATTGTTATACAGCGCTGTATTTTTTGTTTATGTAAATCCAGTTTTTGCTATTTAAAACTATTTTGATCACCCTGAAATGTGTAGTCTTGAAGTATCTTTGTTCTTAAACTTTTGCTGCTCAGGGAAAATTGTAGTATATCGTTGCTGATTTCACAAATACATCTATTATTTTTATTCCTGAGAGAGTTAAGTTAAAGGATCCCATCATGGAATATTGGGTGAAAATCATTCAAAAAATGACATTCATTTTATGAGGTAATGTAATGTAAGCTATTGTTTCTTATTGTGAATAGTTTAAGAATAATTTTGTCTTGTGCACAATTTTTTTAAAGGCCCCGTGAAGTATGCAACTTAAGCTGAAAATGATCAGAATGCAAGCAATGTTTATCATGAAGAATATTATGTAATTGAACATTGTAAGCATGTAGTTGGATCCATTTTGTTTTCATTTTCAGATTGAACACCAGATGGAAGTATGTAATGTATGTGCATGTGTTATCAAACCTCAGTCTAATTGAAGCTTCTGTTTTATTGGAGACGCTGATGACGTGGTTGTTTGCCAGTTATTTCAACGTATTTTGTTGGGTATAACCCTCCGTGAAAGTGACTGACCCCCAGTTTGTGTAACTCATTATGTTATTTCGTGTCGATCCGTTTTTGGTAATTTCATAATTTGCAGATTTTGATACGCAGAAATTTCCTTACCTAGACTCATTTGCTGTCAGATATACACTGAAAGCAGGCATCAAAGATTCAGGTCAGTTCAGGGTTTGGTAGCTCTTTGCGATTTCCAGCGTAAATACGAGGACAACTCATGTCTACAAGAATTGGCGTTACGTGCGTGAAAACTTTAAAACCAGTGATGCAACTGCTAACTTCATATGCGTTCCTATTTTCGTACGGAAATTCTTCAAAGCATAAAAGGGAGTAATGGTCATATACATAATGCAAATTGGACAGAGAAAAGGGTGTGTCTTTGCTAGTTTCAATTTGTACTTAAATGCTTCCACCCACATTGTTTATTACCCTTTGCCACTCGACATAAAGTGTCTCTCTTTTTTAATATTCTTAAAGAATGGTTGGGTAAAACGCGGAGATTCTGGTTTTACCGAGGATTGTTGATTTCTCACCCGTGACCCTTCGATGCGAACGCAGCCTCCGTTCAGACGAATAACGCCTCGACTGAGGAAAGTCCACAGCTCGAGTAACGAGGCTTGCAACTTCGACATTTAAGAAGCCGCCTCGGTTAAGAGATTCGAGTATTTTGAATGCTTTGCAAGTTCTAATCTTAAGTGTGTAAAAGAGTTGAAAAAATCTACAAAAAAATTTTTGCTGAAAGAAGTATGAAGTAGATGGGTTAGTCTCTTTGTTTTTTAAGGGCACCATCTGTTTTATTAAGTCTTACGTAATGATTAAGAGAAAAAAAAAATGAGCTTTGATTTGAGAGTGCCTGGTATAATAGATTGTCTTGTTATTTTCAAATGGTTAGTAATTACGTTTGTAGATTTGGAAATGACTTCCTTCCATGTTTTGTAATGTTAATGTAATGAAAATTTAAATATTTTGTATGCAATACAAATAACTAATAAATGTTTCTGGTGGTTTGACTGCTCCTGAAAATAGCCTAATCTTTCCTTACATATAAGAGAGTTCAAACCATCTTTTGTTAAATCCTTTTAACAAACGTCTGAGTACGACAACCAGACTTTGTGGTTCCGTCCAATGGCTGCTTCTCAATTCTCTCTTATGGTCAGTTCCCCCAGTTGTTGGCGGACTCGGTTAATGGCGATCCAGTTTTACGGCGCTCGCCTGGCACCATAGAATCGGTAATTTACGGCGCCACGACGGCTGAGTTTCACTTATCGCCGCCATAAGGTGCCAATAATAGAGATATGGTGCTGTAACATACCTAACAACCAGAGGTGCTTTTAACCGAAACTCAGTGTCATAAATCACTGAGTTTCGGTTAT
This sequence comes from Macrobrachium nipponense, assembly GCF_015104395.2. Lineage (NCBI taxonomy): Eukaryota > Metazoa > Arthropoda > Malacostraca > Decapoda > Palaemonidae > Macrobrachium > Macrobrachium nipponense. Next base: position 34,063,212 of record NC_087222.1, read on the forward strand.
TGGCGGTTTTCGCTTCTCGCCGCCCCGCCGAAAACGGAACCCCCGCCGATAACCGAGGACTGCCCGCACCAATTTAGCGTCTAAGCTGTGGCAAATGAGCTGATTTTCATGCTGTCATGTTCATTATGCAATCCTTCAGCGGCTAAATCTTGTCTCTGTGAATCATTTGGTTTTTCAAGTCAAAATGAAACAATTTCTGAAATAAATACTCACTGCATGGAGAAAAATTTAGTAACACTACACAACTAGTTGTGGCTTACAGAAACAGTCCTGTGTCTTTGTTACGGAGGTGCTGCTTGGTCGTAGATACCAATTGGCTGTGATGTTAACAGTACCCCAAAAAAAAAAATTAGTCAATTAACACTGATCAGGCAAGAGTACTAACGAGGCTACTGCATCTCCACACTTCACAGAGACAAAGAAGTGTCTTCTTTCACCAATATATTACTTCCTGCCAAAGTAACTCATAGGCTAATATTGTCCTTATTTTAGATTGCATTTGGGCATTTCATAAATCTACCAACAAAATCCTCTGATCTCATCCAGTGAGAAACATTGAGGTCTGAAAGATTGAACAATAAGTGAATGAGGGGAAAATCCTGTGCTGTGGTCATGAAAGCACTTCATTGAAGTCAGTTCATAAGATTTTATGACTTCCAGTACTATAGAATGACCCTGATCACTCTGAGGGATGACTTATAACAGCAGTTATATGATGACGTGTCTACCGCTGATGCATAATTGCCATCTAAAACACATCTCCAATGAGGAAAACGAGTGGCGTATGTACTGTATAACAGTAACCTAATACAAAGGGTCAGTGTGAATCCAATACAGTCATGTATCCTACCATGCCTTTTCGCAAAAGGCGTAATTATTGGTACATCCTTGCAATATACCCAGCCATACAGGTTTTTATAGTTGTCTTAAATGATAATGAACTCAATAAAAAAACAAAGTGTATTCATATATCTATTTTTTGTATGTAACAACTAGTTTATAGGTAATGATTTCCACGTTCAGACTTGCCGTCGTCCAACCCAGGAGCAGCCTCTCTCGTCTCCTCCCCATGGGATGCTGGTTAACAGAACACTGCTGAACAATGTGAGTCATTATGGTGGAGAATATGACCCACCAACTTGCAGACTGTCACCAAACTCTGCCACTTTTTACGTCACAGACGCACAAAACTGACCCAGGGAATGTAGGTGCCTACATGAGATCACATGAATAAACATATATACATACTGCTTCAATTTTATGTTAAATATGGGCAAGTATGGTGGATGGATGTTAAAATATGATAGGGCATACCTACTTTACGCTGCCTTCGGTTTAGTCAACTGCTCTAGAATGCTTCGCTTGTCAATTGGTTAAGTTATGGGAATGCTACAAATTACAAACTGCACTGTCCTGAAACCAGTCATTGCCTATATTATGGCATCCACTCTTGATATTCAAGAGACGATGATTACACAAGTCCACAAATTTACAATCCAGAAATTCAAACAAAGTAATTTGGAGGCGAATAAAAAATAGGCGAGTCTGAGTCAATGCTAAACTTAAATCTGATTCAAGAATTTTGAAAAATACCTTTGCATAGAAAAAATACATCGAGTGGAAATTCCAGTAGAGGGAAGTGTCAATAACGGGAAATAAAACTTAGACTGACTGTCGTCCAACTTGAGCAGATTCAGGTGGATAAGGTAGTAAGTATATCTAAACAGCACTTCGACCTGATGATAATTTTACCTCGCAGGTAGGCAGAGGTCTCATCCTCTGTAGTGGTTTCATTTTTCTGGTGAAAATGAACACCATAATATTCTTTGGAAGCTTGAATTTCGAGTCAATGGCTCCTGTGATGGTGGGCTTGTTCCATATGAATAGGGTTCAGTTACTGAATAATAGTAATTGTTACAATCTCTCTTTCCATGTCAACACTACCTCCCAAGAGCAGCTCACTTAAAAGAGTTAATATAAATAATAAAAACAGGCAACAGATGACCTGCGCTCACAGTAGACAGGAAGGGAACGTGTAGGAAATGTTCATGAGATGGAAGTGAAGTGAAAAATGTCAGTAAAACCTAGATTTTGAGAGGAAAGTGGCTATGTTTATGCTGTAGGGAAAGTGTCAGGTGTTTTGGCAGACATTACTGGCCAGGTGACAAGGAGGAGGAGGAAGGAAGAGACGATCGCCTGCTGATGCAAAGTGAATGAAAACAGGTAAGGAAATTTACCAAATGTGAATTTAGGCAGGCTGTGGGATAAGTATAAGAAATTGACTCTACTAATGTCCAAATGCACACACAAGAGAACAGTCTAATGAAGACCCAAAGACACGTTGTCTAACTTATTTAATGTGAAATTAAATCTGTTTAAGACAGGGGAATAGTATGTAGTTAAAACCTTTCCAGGTGAAGTGTTTTAAGCATAAAGTATGGCAACTTCTGTGGAAATAACCACCTGCCCTTTCTCTCTTCCCCTTCTCTTCTCTCTCCCGGGCAAGATGACGGACAACCCTAACTTCCGAGTCGCTAGATCTTACAAAATGAAAACTGGAAAACTTTGGTAACTAACAAACGTTTCAGGAGTTGTAAAAAACCATAATATTATATTGACTATGATGTGATGAGGAGCCAATTGGTGTTGAATTGGCATGAAGAGATGCATGAGGCTGACTTAAACTATGTGACAACGAGAGATTTTGTACCTCCGACAAGTTCTGCGCTCGAGACATGCCGTCGTCGTGAGACAAGTTCTGCGGCTGTGATAAATTCTGAGGTTGGCTCAAACTCATCGCCTGTGACAAACTATGAGACTGGGACAAGTTCTGAGGCTGTGATAATGCCGTTGCCTGGGAGAGGTTGTGTGGCAGGGAAAGGTTTTGAGGCTGGGATAAATTCTGAGGCTGACTGAGATTTTGTGGCTGAGAGAAATTCTGGATTTGGTGGAGGTCTGTCGACTGGACAATCTTGGTCGCCAGCGACAGATTCTGTGGCTGCGAGAGGTTTTGTGCGACAGAGAGGTTGTGAGGCTGAGAATGACTGGGGGTTTGAGAGAGGTTCTGGGGTTGGCTCAAGCTCTGATTGACACTTTGGGACTGAGAGAGGTTCTCGGGCTGCAGGAGAGCTTGCGACTGCATCAGATCGTGTGATTCTCTTACGTTCTCCGACTGTACGATACTCTGAGAGTGAATGATGCTGTGAGATTGTGTCAGATTCTGAGGCTGTAACAAGTCCTGAGACTGCGTCAGATTCTGAGGCTGAATGAGACTTTGGGGCTGTGTCAGATTTTGAGGTTGCATAATACTCTGAGACTGCTGCGTTAGGTTTTGAGGCTGCGCTATACTCTGAGACTGCGTAAGGTTCTGAGGTTGTACTAAATTTTGGGGTTGTGTTACACTTTGAACATCTTGCTCTAGATGACTCTGTTGTTGGCTGTGTGTCTGCACCGAGGGTTGGGGCATTGCAACGAGGTGCATTCCTGAAACAGGCTGCAAACCAACGGCAAAATGTGTCTTCCCATGGTGACTTCCAGACTGCAACGAACTATCCGATTCAGATGCAAACTGATTGCGGGACTGATATTCCTTCTTTTTGGGATGATCGTCACGCAGTGGGTCCGCTTCCTCAATCTCTACTTTTGGCGACTCCACTTCCTGTTCTTGAAGCATGACCTCAAACTCTGTGTCGGAATCCGTCACGGCATTCTGGCCACTCTTGCTCGTGGCCGCCGATTTCCGCTTCTTTCCCTTTTTGTTTTTGGATCCTTTTGGTCTCCCCCTCGCTCTCTTGGGCTGGTGAAGGATCTCTTCCTCCAGCAACATCCTCATTTTCATTTTGGCAGTGTTTGGTTTTCTCCCTGGAGGCTTTTTAACGCCCGGACGCCTCCACCGCTTCTTATAGCCGTCGTTACCACAGTACTTCATTTTATGCTTTGTTATGTAGGACTTGTCCTTGAACCACTTCCTGCAAATGTCACACTGAAATGGCTTCTCCCCAGTGTGGACCTTGTAATGGTCCTGTAACCAGGACTTGCACACGAAACCTCTTCCACAGGATTCGCACCTGAAGGGGAAATCGCCCTTGTGGATCCGGAGGTGATTTCGTAAAGTTGTGCTGGAAGAAAAGGATTTTGGGCACTCCGGGCACTCGTAGGGGCGTTCTCCCGTGTGCACGCGCATGTGGCTTGGAAGGTGGGAGCTCTGCGAGAACGTCTTGCCACACACGCCGCACATGTACGGCCTTTCGCCGGTATGGAGGCGTTTGTGAGTCCTCAGATTTGATTTAGCTGCAAAAGAGGCACCGCACTCGTCACAGAGAAAGGGGCGCTCGCCCGTGTGAATTCGCATGTGTTCGTTGAGATTGGCACCACACGCTAAAGACTTGTTGCACACTTCGCACACCACGCGTTCGCCTCCGCTGTTACGAACGCGGGGCTTGGGAGACGTCTTGGGTTGTCTCTGAGGCTGCTGCTGCTGCTGCTGCTGCTCCATTTCTGCGCCGGCTTGGGATGACGGTGCTGGAGTAGGGCTCTGGGTTGAGCGAACTGGAGCTGTGGTGCTTGGTGCAGTGAGCTGCACTGGCTGGACCTGAGGCACATAAGTGAAACGTACAGAATGTAGAGGTTGACTCGACTGGCGTGCCACCCCATTACTGACTTCCACTTGCACTGGAGTTGGCACTAAGAATTCCTCGAGACCACTGTATGAGTAGGAATTTCCCGAAGAGGAGGGCACGGAAGTTACTGGAGCCGTGGTACTCACGAGGTGTGCACTTTGAAGCTGCTCCATACTTGCTGCTGAGATAATGTGGCACTCTCTCCACAGATTGCTCACCTTTCATCAGTAACGCTGAAAATAAACCTGGAAGATAGAAATGAGCATTAAGAATGATGGGATGACTAGATACTGAAAAATTACAGCTAACATTAATGCACAGTTAACAGTACACATGATGATCATTTGCTTAAAGGGCTTCAGAAAAGGAACCCTTTCCCCTCATAATCGTCACATTGCTACTCAAACACAGGACTCAAAGCTTACATTACTGCAAGTGGGCATTCAGCAATGAATTACAGACTTTAAGTTACAAGGTATGAAAATCACCTCAGGTTTTTTTTTGTCATTTGTAATATAATTTATTTTGTGTATGCTTCATGTTCAGAGACCAGGTGACTAGACAACAACCCTTTGCATTATAAGGTGTGTCTTTTGCATTGCTAACAATTCACTTACATAGACTGAAGATTCAACATACAGGCAGTCCCGGGTTTACGAGGTTCCGTTCTTGAGACGTGTCGCAAGCCGGAACATTGTCGAAAATCGTCAGAAATCCTAAGAAAACCTTACTTTGAATGCTTTGGGTGTATTGTAAACTATATAAGGGTGTATTGTAAACTATGTAAACTTCATTCTAATGTTTTTTATCAAGAAAACCTTCACATATCTTCCTTCTGAGCAGTGTCGTAACCCTGGAACATAGTGCGTTGTAAACCTGGAAATAATTTGCTAAATATAATTGAAAAGCTTCGTAACCTCGGCGTAAATTTAAAAACCTTCCAACTACTATGATTCTGGTAAAGTTGCAAAATATATTTAACACTACCATTTTTATCTTAATGATTTCATGAAATCAGTCCTGTATTTTACAGGCATTCCCTGGGTTACGACGGGTTTCGCTTACGACGTTCCAAGGTTAAGGCGTTTTTCAATTATATTCATCAGAAATTATTTCCAGGGTTACGACGCTTACAACGCTGACCTGGCAGAAGAAATATAACACCAAAAATGCACAATAATCAATATTTGAAGGTTTTTTTGATGAAAAATACCATAAGAATGCAGTTACCATGGTTTAGAATGGACCCAAAGCATTTAAAGTAAGGTTTTCTTAGGATTTTTGACGATGTTCTGGCTTACAATGTTTTCGGGTTACAACGCGTTTCAAGAATGGAACACCCGTTGTAGCCCGGGGACTGCCGTATACAGTATTGTACCGTGATAATTACACACACACACATATAAAATTAATCTATATTTGCATTTCTGTTACCCTTGTAGCAATTGTAAATAAGAAGAAAAGTGAATGGTACACTTGAATCATTTTATTATTTATTTATCACATGTTTTTAAGAAAGAATGATAATTTCCTAACAAGTTGGTATCACAACCTGGTAAAAATTTTGCCTTTAAAAACAACATATATGTGTAGTTCTCTGTTTCTGACTAACTTCGAAACTATTTTTATTTTTTGCTTTAGTTACATATGTTTTGTATTTTGAATACAGTTACATCACAACTTGAAGACATTAAAAAAGATTTGTTTATAAAATTTTAAGACGTAAAACAAAAAACCAATCGTGAATAAAATTAATATAGCTGACTGCGCTTAAAATCTGGTACTTACAGAATATTTATTCAGTCTTTATACTACAATACTTGAGAAAAAGTCTGTAAGTGTTCCGCTTTTTACAAAAACTACTTATAACCCTGTTTTATCCAGGCCTTCTTCCAGTCTCCGTCATCCTCTAAGTGGACGGCTGGCTTTTCTTTTTTCATTTCGAACGCTGCTTCACGACTTCTGCTCACTTTTTGCCTCTCCTGTTCTTCCTCTTCAGTCACATACATATCCAAGTCGAAATCATCCTCTGGCGAATGATTTAACGTCTGAGACACAAATGCCTTTGAGGCCACAGAGAGTTTCCGTAGGGTGCCAACCTTTTGTCCGCACTGCTTTTTAATTACCGGCTTCTGCCAGCGTTTACGATACCCATCATTCCCACAGTATTTTTTTTTGTGTTTTGACAAATAATTTGAGTATTTGAATTTCTTATGACACTGGTCACACTGAAAGGACTTGTCTCTACTGTGCACGATCATGTGTTCGTTCAACCCAGACTTAAAGATAAAACGTTTGTTACAAATGTCGCATTTGAAAGGCTTCTCTCCGGTGTGGGACTTCTTGTGCGTTGAGAGCGTGGAGCTCTGAGTAAAGGCTGCATCGCACACCTCACAGATGTACGGCTTTTCTCCCGTGTGGATTCGCTTGTGATTTTTCATACTCTGGCTCGTCGTAAACGTCTGGCCGCAAACGCTACACGTGTACGGTTTTTCCCCCGTGTGCTGGCGCATGTGCCCGGGGAGATGCGACGACCTCGAGAAGGTTTTCCCACAGACACCACACATGTAAGGCCTCTCCCCTGTATGAACACGCTTATGCATCCTGAGATTTGATCTCTGAGTAAACGTCATGCCACACTCATCGCAGTTGAAAGGCCTTTCCCCTGTGTGTATGCGCATGTGATCCCGGAGGTTTGCATTGCAGGCGTACGTCTTGCCACAGACAGAGCAGGCCACCCGTTCACCGTGCGGGTGACGCAACCTCGGAGATTTCTGCGGCAGCGTTTTCGAAACGACGACGCCAGAATTGTCACCGTTGACGTTTGGGAGAGCTCTCGGAGTCTGAGGCACAGAGAGCTGGACAGACGCATTCTGGGGGGTGCTGTAAGTTGCCTGCACTTGCTGATTTATGTGATGGGCGACATCTGCGCTCATCAGATCGAGCTGCACTTTATTATTCACCAACTCCCAGTTGTACCAGCCAACACTTGACCCACTGATGTGCTCCATGGCAATTTTTTTATATTGGGCTTTATGCCAAAATGCCACAAAATTCAATCATCTTTTTTGTTGGTAGTACCAGACAAAGGAATCTTGAGGACATGCATGTCACAAAATCCTCTCCAGTCCCTATGAAACATTGTCAAACTACCTGAAGTCTAATGACTTTAAATTATGGTTAGACATTGACAATATTCACAAGTTCTCACGGAAACATAACTGCACAACACTAGCTCGTTTGGAAACGCAATTCCAACGAGCGAAGAACGTCAACTTGAAACAAAAGACCAGATGAAATTTTCTAGCACAGCAAACTGCCCGGGGACTTCGCGAGCAGAAAGGTCAACACAGCGCCGTCAATTATATGACCCGATTCCTGTTACCTGTAAAGACACCGAAAGTTAGCAACAATGCCATGGTATAATAGTTTGCATATGACAAAAGTTAAAAAAAAAAAAAAAGAGCATAACACAAAGTAAAATACCAGAGACATTTTTGACAGTTGCTAATTTCAGTGTCTCACCGGTAACATCATTCGGGAATTACAAAATGGGCACTCATTGTTTGTCTTTACAACTATTTAATAACAAACAAACTTTTTCTAAACTACAAGGCGAGTTCAGGTCGTACTTCACAAAAAAGTAATAGTAGTATTTTCTTAGTAGGAGAGTACAAATAACAAGCGCATTTTTTAACATCATCATACGAAAAGTGAAGACAATTTAACATTATCGTACGAGAAGTGAAAACAAGCGTTAACAAACAGTATTTTTATATGTCATAATTACAAACCACTGCTTTACGATTATCTTGAACTTCCAGTCAGGATAATGTGGTTGGATCAATTAGAGAACACATTATCTTACAAAGAAGAGGAATAAACCAGAGAATACTTTTTATGGCTTGGAACATGCAGTAAACTGTAGGATTTACTTGAAGTTCTTTGCAGCATCCCTTTGGCCTCTAGCTGCAACTCCTTTTGTTCCTTTTACTGTATCTCCGTTCATATTCTCTTTCTTCCACCCTCACGAAAGTTGTTTTGGTGTAACTGCTTTGAGGTTTGCCTCCCATTAACTTTCAAACCTTTACAATCTCAATTTCCCGAGTCAACATGATCAAACTGATGATTCAACTATTGTCACCTCAGGTCTCCAAGTTTCACTTGATTAACGACAGTTAATAGGCATATCATAAACAAATCTTTGAATTAGAGAGGTTATCAGTTTTGCTTTAGTTTCTGCAATAACTGAAAAATCATGACATACAATTACAGCAGTTTTAATACACAACTTTACAAATAAGTAAAACCTCAACATGAAGTAGCACTCTCCTTAAAAGTGGGTATAGTGCATCCAGTAAACTTTGAAATAAAGAAATACGTAATGCGAGTCTGCGCGTACATAAACTTTCGCATTTCAAATCCAATCAACATCAGTATTACTTAAGGTTCTTTGCAGTGTGCTTTCAGCCCCTAGCTGCAACCACTTTCATTCCTTTTACTGTACCTCCTTTCATATTCTCTTTCTTTCATCTTACTTTCCACCCTCCCCTAAGAATTGATTCTAGTGCAATTGTAAGGTTTTCCTCCCGTTACAATTTTCAAACCTTTCGCTGTGCATATCTGTTTCAGCGCTGAATGACCTCATATGTCCCGGTGCTTGCCGTTCAGCCTAGGTTGTATATATTCTAACAATTTTCATGCCTCATTTGAGAAATGAACTTAAGGAAACAAACTGACTTGACTTTAATTTTGAGCAGAAGTTATGAACTTCTTGAATTATACCAGCAGATATCACCTTTGCACTGACTGGAACACATAAGAGGTTTAAATGTCTAATGATTTCCACTTTCACATAGTAAAATAAAAGGAGTCTATTGTAAGGGCACCTGCTGATTTCATTGGCCTAAATTACAACCTTCTAATTTACACAATCAAAATGTAACTACAGCTAGTGGTTTGTACTTTGTAGGAACACAATGTTTTCAAACAGGGTGGTCCGTCAACAGTGATTGGATAATAAGAATGCTGCTGAATATGATAACAGCAAAAACAGAGCGTAATCAGGTGATTTAATATGACACACTGCTTAGGTCAACAGAAGCCCAATGGCTTTTTCAGGAAACCAGCTAAATTATTTCTGTTCAAGACATTTACTATTACAAAGACTGGACCTTTCCTAGGTAGCCAGCATAAGGACTTCATAATAAATTTGTAATTGCCAAATATAATACAAAGTTAAGAAGTAAGTTTAACTCATCAACATTTTCCAAACGTAAATGACTTGTGACAAAGGCAAAAACATTTACGAAAAAGGGATCAAACGTTTAATATATTGCACGAGCCGTCCTGGCCACAAGGAATCAGGTGCTAACAGTTGGACCAACCTGTTTTGAACAATGAAAAGTCTTTAAGTCCATAAGCAGTGACGAAGATCAACGGTACTTACTTTCGATGACAAGTCTGTCCACCCATAAGATCCACCAACGCAAGCGAAAATAATAAGAGCGTGTTCCTGATGCTTCACAACCTGTGCATTACCTGGAAATACATCAACCATCAGATGCCACACCATGAAAATGAAGCAATGTCTGCCAACAAAAATGAGTTCTGAACTCCCCAAAACTATAAAACACTGCCTACAAAAAAATGTTGTATACCATAGTACTAGCTTCTTGTTCGAATGGAATGAAACTTGTTTTAAAGTCACTTATTATAACAAAATGCAGTACTCCCTTCCTTTGGTAGTCCAAGTTTTCTTAGAAATATTACCTCATTCTTCAAATATGGAACTAATTTTCCTTTATATAGGAACTTCTCTCTCAAAACTTAGAAATTGCCAACCTAGCAATTATGTAATGTTCTGCTGAAGAATCTCAGTCAAAAGTCAGTCATTCACAAATTTGCTTTTATGATAACAGTCAGAGCCCCTGTTGTGCACCTAGGATACTTTTCCGAAGTCCCGACAGACACTGCAAAGAGCGTCAGCCGACAAACTGAGTTTTATATATCGTCATTAACATTTTCACAGCAAATACTTCATTTACACGGTAAGGCATAAACTCAGTTCTCTTCTACATCTTTCTGCTTGAACTCTCATATTTCTAACACCTATTCCTCATCTCTCCTAGCCTATTTAGTACACACTACTTCCACCTTTCAGGTCCCAATTAACTTAACAGCCTTTGAACACATCTTCCAGGTACCTCTGCTTTCATTCATAATGCCTATCTTTTTCAGGGTGATATAATCTCTTATCGGTACTCTCCCATAATTTCCTCAGTAAGACTGCCTCTATTTTGACAATTTCCTCTGAAATTCCCAAGGCCCTCTACTGTATTTCCATTGCATGCTCAAGAAGTCTCATTCCTCAATACTTCTCATATTGCACTGCATCTCCTTTTCCTTGATCAAGTTGTCATATGTTTTGGTCAGTTCATCAGTGACTTAGTCTTGTTGGAGTGTTTAGAAAATCATTTGTTATTTCTGATGGTTCAGCTCCTTTTCCACTGTCCATGTTTCAGTGCAGTTCATTGACACAACTTGGATGCAAACGTTACAATACTAGCTTAGACGAGAGACCAAATGGAAAATCCTAAAGACATACTTTTCAAGAGAACGGTTTGACACAAATTTAACAAAGACAACTGGACTGAAGCAGGTGTATACCACTCGTTAGAAGTACTTTAGAAAATGAGTCTTCAGAGACAAAAAGATGAGAATGTGTGAATCCCTAGAAAATCCCTAGGGTGCTACAAGGAATAAAACCTTCAATTATTGTTATTATTAAAAAATTTCTACAGACAACCACTAACACTTTTATCTCTTGCAGGGGCTAAACTGACCATGACAAATTATTTACTAGAAACTTTTGCAATCTAAAGTCATCATCAACTAGTAATCAAACCAACTAGAACTGTATGCTCTTATTCACAACATCCAGCAGACAGTACTACTTGATTCAATGCTTGGTTATTTCAGCCACACACCACACCTGCAATGGATTCTACTTACAAATTTCAATACATGCCCTCTTCTTTCTGCCCAAAGTTCTTTGATGTTAATGTTTAAATTTCCACCTCTAATTTATGCAAATGACATATTTTTGAAGTAATCTGTATTTTTCATAACATACAAAAACCTGATGTCTTTTCATGTGGGATTGACTTTCAACAAGCTGGAAATCCGACAGCTAGTTTTGTAAAGCGGTTAAGGTAATAGCTACCGATGGTAGAGGGCAGAAGTACCGCCCATCAAGTGCGTTCAATTCTACACAGTTTACCGTTTGGTCCCCGATAAGATATTGAGGGTTGGTAAGAGGTGGACCCTTCAAGTAAATACCTCAGGTATGGTATGTTGTATGAATAGGAACAATGCAAATACTTAAAAATTTTTTTACTTGTTCCTATACGATCTCTAGTGTTGAAGTTCAGAAATGTATATAAACATACAGTACTACTTGGTGCAAGAACAATGGAAATAATGCACAATTGTACGATTTGCTTTCGACACAGAACAGGCTCAAAAGGTAGCAACTTGCAATGAACACCCTGGAGGTTAACTCATCCAATTATGACAGCTGACAAGCTTTTTCCTTGAGATTAAAACCTCCGAGTGGCATCACATTTTGGGAGAACCTACTTCTCACAAACTGTGGTAGTTACTCAGTCTTGTTACTTTTGCCAGAATTTAGGAGTGTCCTGAGTACATACATACTACTATCTGTTGTTTTACAAGCTGGCATTATAACAGTGCAGACTCTTGTTCCTCAAGCAACTTGTCCACAACAGTTTAAGGAAATTAAAAATCCTCTGGGCTAAGACTATAGGGTACCCTTGACAATGCATACTTACATAAGGACATCCCAGTTCAAGGGATGCTTTTAACGACACATTTAGAAAATAAGAGGAAAAAAATTAACAAATGCAATTGTACTTCATAACCCACATTATCTTTATTATCAAGTCTATTACATATTTTTCTTCCCATGAGAAGACCGACAGGATGCTTACACAGTTACGCCTACACAATTCTGAAAAATCAGGAGAGAGAGAGAAAGCAAACTTAAAAAATCGTGACATAACTTCCTCTTAAAAGAAAGGAGAATCATATGGCAATGAGAACCAGGCTTGCAGAGACTTGAAAACATGGACTGTTACTTGGAAATCAGATATGCCCATAACAGTATAAGAGAATTTAGATTAAATTGTTTAAATTAAACAAACTAAGTACAGAATTCTATGTTTACCAACATGTCTCTCTCTCTCTCTCTCTCTCAGCATCCCATCATCCCTCCTCAATTATATACCTAACAGTCATCCCCCAAAAAATAATTCAATACCATTTAGAGAAATTCTGACTCAACAAGTCAACCAGCTTTGCAGTATAAACTCTCGTCTTACAAAATAGTGTATAAAAATATTTAAGCCACTTTTACAAACTATTCTACAAAAAAATATATTTTGTACATTCATGACAACACTGGTATCAAAATTCCTATTTAATTTGAGCAGTAATATGAAAGCACTTAGAATGCATTCTTGGAATCCCATTGACCTTCCAGTACGTTTTTTTCCAAGTACGAACTCTGGTCCTTCTCGTCTGTAACAAGGGAGGTGGACTCCAAATTCTCATTAGCTTTGTACTGAGATGAATCTAAGAATTCCTCTTGCAGGTCACAAACCTGACCCTCAACTTCAACACCGTGTTTACTCGGAACTTCGTAGGAGGTCTGGGTTACCATTTGGCACTGGTCAGCAAGCGTCAAGTTGCATAAATTGTTGCTACAGCCTTTGTCCGAAAAGAATCTCTCCTTTTTGCACGACTTGCTGAGTGGATCTTGATTTTCTTGTAGTCCACAATCTTGACATGAAGAAGATTCCAATCCATTACTTGCAGGGGATAAGTTGTACTCAAATACTTCAACTGTCTCAGTCTTCACTCCCGACTCTTTTTCCGTTGAGAGCATGGAACTATTCTCGTCAATAACGAGGGTTCCACCATCTGCCATTTCGGCACTCGCTTCGCCAGTCTTGACTCTGTGTGAGCGTCTCAGTCTCTTTGAGAGGAGTCGTTTTGAAAACTTGGTAGCTGCTTTTGACTGCGTGGCAGTACCTCCTCCCACCTTTTGGCCGTCTGAGCATTTCTTTGCGGCCTTCTTGACATTTGCATGGTCAACTTTACTCTTGTAACCATTATTGCAACAGTACTTCTGTTTGTGCTTTGAAAGATACGAGGACGTTTTGAACGACTTGTCGCACCTCTCGCAAGTGAACGGCTTCTCTCCGGTGTGGACTCGTTCGTGCGTCTGCAAGCCCGATCTCGAGATGAATGCCTTGCCACACTCGCTACACTTGTAATTGCGTTCTCCGGTGTGAATTTTCTTGTGAGTGGCTAAACACGAGCTCTGAGCAAAGGTGGCTTCGCACACGTCGCAGACAAACGGCCGTTCCCCCGTGTGGGTTCTCAAGTGGTTCTTCATGATCTGATTGGTAGCAAAAGATCGACCGCAGAGGTGACAACTGAACGGCTTTTCGCCGGTGTGAGTGCGCATGTGACCTGGCAGGTGTGACGATCGTGCAAACGTCTGCCCACAGATGCCACACATGTATGGGCGTTCCCCTGTGTGCACTCGTTTGTGTGTCCTCAGGTTGGAACTCTGAGTAAATGAAGCCCCACATTCCTCGCACACAAACGGTCTTTCCCCCGTGTGTATCCTCAGGTGATTCCTCAAGTTGGCACCGCATGCAAAGGTTGCTCCACACTCCTGACAAGCAATTTTCTCGCCAAACGTGGCATGAACTCGGTTTGCCGCTTTCGTTTCCGTCAGGGGAGAAAGTGGCTCTTGGTACTGAACAGGAACTGCTTCTGAGACACTGAAATCTTGGCCATCTTGTACGTAATGCATTCCATTACTCAAGGTCACTTGGGGCGCGGCGGTCGCGTACACTTGGGGCACTAAATGCCGACCAACGTCTAACCCTCCCAACTCCACAGGGGGGAGCTGGGGTCCTCCTAACATCTCCCCATAAGGATTATAATTGTACCAATTGACCCCAGAAGAAGGGGCCAAGTGGTCCATGATGATCTAATGTCTGGGCCACTAGACAACCTGCCCTCTACTTCAAAATCCACATCATCGCGCCATGACTCTTGGGTTACGTGGCACCTGTAATTATACACTCAGAATTAGCACCCAGCCGACTACTACAGAAACACTCGCCTCTTAAAAATTAACGCAAATAAAATGTCCCACGTGACTTGGCAAAAGTGCCACTTGAAAACCAGCTTACTTTTCTGTGTCATTTGACTTAATTTACTTACTGTCTGCTAAGATATTCCAAGTTTTCACAACGTTTATCAGACCTGTCTCTCTTATAGAGACGGCCATTAATTTTCAAATGCAGTCGTAATAACTCTGTCCAGTTTGTACAAAATGGTGCCATGTAAACCAAAGTCATTTTGGATAATCTGCAGTTTGTGAAAGCAGACCTACTCCAGGGTTTGTGAGATATTACAAAACCAGTTCCTCTATATAATCTAGAACCTGTGCAGCAGACTATACAACCTAAGAAATAAGAATACAATAGCAAAGGAACTGTGTACAGAAATGGTCTCCAAAATGTAATTTGTGTGTACAGAAACAGTCTAAAAGATATAATTTCTTTTGTTTTAAATGCATAATGTTACTTTTAGGTCCATAAACACAGAAACACAATAAATCTTAAAAGTAATTTGCATTTTGCTTGGCATACAAATCAGAGCCTTTGATGTAGGAGTTATTGAGATGGAATTGGTCAAGGGGATAGTAGAGCTGTCTCTACTGGACAACAGCTAAAGCAAAAAGAGAGCTTGGTGATGGCAGAAGATTACTCCTACATAAAAGGCGATGCTTTGTATTTCCGCAAGAAAAAGTTTGCGAGAACTACGTGTAAGAAAATATGAGAAAAAACCACATAAACTATGCAACAGTGGATCCATTTCTTTTGAACAATTTCAAAAAATCATGTGCCATACGGTAGAGTTAATTGCATCCAAGTTTTGATATTTACAGAAAATGTACACAAAAATTTCACAGGAATAATACTAGTACAGTTTATATGTGATTCTTAGAGGAAGAAATTAAACAGCATTACAAGAAACACAAACAGTCAACTTATACTACCCTTAATAACATGTAAAAACAACACATACACATACAATCACATACAATATAATGTTTCTCTCAAATGTTTAGACATTGTACTGCTTGTATATCTCATTTCCAGAGGTCCTTTATTCCTCACACTGTTGGACTGTGGAACGAGTCTTCAAGCGAGGATCCAGTGCTATTCTCCTTGCATTACAATGCATTTTCATCTAGTTGTTAATTTATTTTTTTATTTTGAATAAGTGAGATTTCTTTCTATTTCCCTTCACCTTCTCTTACTTCGTAATGAACACCTTAACATTCTTTGAGAGCTTGAATTTCAAGTCAGTGGCCCCTGTGGTAGACTCGTTCATGGATGCTGGGTACCAACTCAACAAAGGAGGCAATGGCATTAACCATCTGATGTTCATGGGCAACATCAAACTGTATGATAAGAGCATCAAGGAAATAGATACCCTAATCCAGACTGTTAGGATTGTATCTGGGGACATCAGGATGGCATTTGGAATAGGAAAATGCACCTTGGTCTACATACAAAAAAGGCAAATTGACAAGGACTGAAGGGATAAGGCTAACAGATGGGAATAGCATCAAACACATAGACGAGACAGGATAAAAATACCTGGGAATTATAGAAGGAGAGGATAGACAAAAGAAAAAATAAATAAATAAATAATAATAATTGTCATCATACAAGAGCAAGTTTTCTGAACTATGCAACAGCAGACTTGTCACTGTTACCAGGACTTACTAAAGTCCAGTTAGAGAGCATATATGTAAAATACTAGCCTACATATGTCTGTTTATAAACACATGAACTACAAAAAAGGATACACAGGTGTTTATATATACAGTTACCACATACACTGAAGACATCACACATTTATTTAACATTTATAGACTCTTCTGGGGTTCTGTTCAAAGGAATAAATAAGGCCCAATAGAGACAGTATTGATCCTCCCATCTTCATGAAGAACACAGCATATAATTTACAAGATGGTAGTCATTATCCAAACTTTTCTCGAGGTAAGCAAGGCTACAGAAAGCGTTACGAGGTGCAATCAGCATAAAATTGCAGTAAAATTGTTCCTCATATGTCAATTTAACCCTTTAACACTCAATTTGATTAGACCTAACCTCAGGATCAACTTCTTTTCGACAGAAAAAGGTAACTTTCTTAGAGATGAACCTCGTGATTGGTTAACCTGTATCAATGACTGACAACTACCGATATATTTGTGTAAGTAGGACAGTAAGATTTTGCCTGCCATACATCCAGGGGACTGGGGGAATGTTTGCATACAGGTAACTACTGAATTATTATCAAAATGACAAAACTGAACTCAAGGGAAACTTATGGCCTTGGTCTGACAAAGGTTGATGAATGAAAAATAACACTAATGCGTAGCCAAAAGGACAATGGTTTGGCTATTGTAAAAATGTCAAGGTGAATTACTCTACCCTAACATTGATTTGTGTAGAGAAAAAGACATTATGTTTGGTTTTAATACCTTACGTATTTTGCTGTTAAGTGTGAAATACTTTTTATATATTTTATTAGTTTAAAACTACTGTAGAATTACAACATAAAAATATACAGCCCAACCAAACTGCAAATCATCAATGTAAAATTACCCTTCTTACTGATTTAAGGTCGGTCAGACCTATTCCGGAGTTCCAAATTGCCTTTTAGGAGCTGCCAACTAGCGCAAGATGTAATGATTGACTCCATGTCGCATCCAAGGAGGATGGTGTAAGTTTTAAAACCTCACTAACTCAGTAGTCACTTGAATAATAGACTCGGGTGAGCATTCAAAATGGTTCTATTAACAATGATTTACACCCAAACAAACACATATACGTACATTACGCAATAAAGAAGAAACACTCATACTAAATATATACGTACTATGTACACAGTACCTACTAGCCTACAAACTGGTTCTAAGAATGTAGTACCCTTGACGGAAGGCTGGGTACTCGTTAACATTATCCCATGTACATGTCCTTTAGTAATTGTAGACTAACTCTGAATTATATTAATTATCCACTGACTTTTTTTCATTTTAATATAAACCTTGGAGGACTTGGATAAAAAGCATCTGGCTATACAACCGAATAGCTATCAAGACCATCCAATAAACCCAGTACGTATAATGTGACTCAAGTGTACAGAGGACTTATTTACTTATAAATGAGTTTAGATTTAAGTATGGGGTTTGGATACAAGTTACTGAAGGTAAATGAAAATATATCTGCTATAATTTGGACCACTATTCATAAAATGCATGGCACACTGACACTCATCATTAGCTAATTACGTGTACCGTACAGGATGCAAATTTACCATAATCCTGATATGAATGAGCCTAACCAAAGCACATTATACTATAGTAGATTCAAATCAACCGTGCATTTGATGTCTAGGCGAGTCCCTTACAACGCTCCTGATTGGCTGTTGATAAGCCAATCACAGGGCTGGAAACTCACGAGAGGTCATATAGGCAGGACTTATGTTCCACCCTTCCTGAACATAGATCCTACCCATGTGAACTCTCGAGAGAGACAGTTTCCAGCCCTATGATTGGTTTATCAACAGCCGATCAGGAGCGTCGTATGGGACTGGCGTACACATCAAATGCATGGTTGATTTGAATCTACTAGGTATAATCCATTATTCAATGCACATTAGTAGCACATTAACTTAAACACATTTTGGAAGTCTGCCTTTCTGTTAACAGAATCTATTCAGTAACAAAAGGCCCATATCATAGCCTACATTACAATACCTTCTAGTAGGTACTTTATGGGCTAACAGCAATGCCACATAATTCCTACCATAAAGTAATCTTTACATTTATTGAACATTCAATTTAAAAAGTTAATTAAACATAAATAACTTTAAAATGGTAGCCAAGCAAAAATGAAAGATAAAAATGTAGCTGATAAGTACATAAGTCCATTACGATGGGGGGTTTGTTAAGTGAAAGTGCTACTAATTTTATCGTCATGGGAAAAAAACAATTAGAAATCTGAATCGTGCAACGCTTACCTTGGGGAAGTGTCGATCCAGGTCTCCTCCTGCGACTAAACATTAGCGCAATTGTCTGTCGAAAGAAGAAATGGCGAAATGTAATAACATAACATTCAAGAAAAATGTAAAGAATTGTTAAAATCACTTATAACAGACAAACAAACTTATTACAAAATAAAAAAAAAGTTTAAAATCATTTATACATGACAATCAGCAAATAGGAATACGGGCAGTTCCCGGTCATCTGTGAGGGGTGTGTGTCCGATCTCATCGGGGTGGTGACAAGCAAAAACCGCCATTGACATAAATCGCAGACTTTATGGCGCTAGGAAAACGCTAATTAAAAATCTCCAAATTCATCTTATGAATTTTGAAAGGGTTCCGGAATGACATATAAGAAGCTTACATATTTCCCTCAGTCGTGCGCCGCCAAACCTAATGGTGTCAATTTAACAAAAATTAAGGGCGTTTCAGGATGGGTTACATAAAAAAATATAGCTAAAGCAAATAATTCATAAAGATTTTTATAAAATGAAATATAGGTACATAAAATAAGATTTCTTGAAGGGTACGGGGCTGATAGGCTATTAAATCATTATTAACATAGGCTTAAAGCTTACTCCCAAACAAAAATGGTTAAAAAACGGTAAAAACAGATTAAATACATAACAATAAATAAATTAAATTCATTTTCAACATTATGGTTGAACCTCATACAGGCCTACGTAGAATGGTGAGAATTAGAAGTCATACTATGGCTACCAATACGGTTTAAGTGAATAAAATAGGTAAAAGAATTATGCCAATTGAAGATTTTGAATTTAATACGGACGTAGGACCGGAAAATAGACAAATTTGAATATAAAAAAAGGAAAATAGAATAGGACTAAATCGAACGTCTTGAACAAAGGTGACAAGTCTAGTATATACCTGTGCTTCGTCTTACGGTTTTGATGGCTATTTTAGAGATTTAAAAACGAAACCAAGACGCGAATGGGTCGTGAAAGACTTAAATAAGCGATATATAAAAACGATGAATGGCGACGACGTGGGAAATCGACGTAAAAAAGGGAGAAAAAAGGGAAAAAATTAAAAAAAAATACGAAGGAATCAAAATTTGGAAGCCACCATCCATCGGACGCTCTCAAGGGAGAGACACACGGCCGCCACAATCCCTCCCTTTATTTGCGGCAAACGACGAGCACCCGAAGCCATTGGGGCCTTATAACTAGTCTTAAATCGTAGCTACGGATTTATACTACCGCCCTCACGGGCGTCAGCGGTCATTCATACTTACGAAGGGGGCGATTTTCGGGCGGGAAACAAGATATCAAACGTCGTCGGTCGACATCTTTTTGGGGCTTACGATCGGAAAGGGGGGATGGAGAGTGGCTACCCTTGGGAGCTGTGCCACATCTGGATACATCGTTCACCAAATATAATAAAAAATAGACTTTACCGTAATAAAAAAATTTATATTGAGTAAAATTGATTTAAATATCAAACTAAAACTTTTAACAAGGCAAAACACGCGATCTACATACATAAGACATCCCCTAACTTCGGCGATTTGGCATTTCATGTCCTCGGACAACAACAACAACAGAGACCATTTTAGGAAGAATGGCCACTCTCCCATTTTGTAATGATGTTTTATTTTTTGCCCTTTTTACTAACTTTTGTGATGATTTCGTCTACTCAGAATTGGGGGAAATATACATTGACGTCTATAAAATATATTGAAATATATTAGATGTATCAACAAGCGATATCTTTAGATTTTTTATGAATTTATTCTTGGGGTAATATTTGAGATGCCCAGAGGCAATACAAGATGGCATAGCAAATGCTTCCTCGTTATTATTATTATAATAATATATAACTCTCTCTCTCTCTCTCTCTCTCTCTCTCTCTCTCTCTCTCTTCTCTCTCTCTCTCTCTCTCTCTGTCAAATAACTATGAAACAAAGAACACTGTCATTAAGGGACAGCCCTTCCCAATGGGGTCACTAGAAGCCAATATTACAATAGATTATTCTAGCGTTATTTGTTCGTTATAGTAGAAATCTATTCTTATATATAACAAATGTTGTATCTTTCCAAATACGGCGCGTACAGTGCCATCTAGCGGCTATGTTGCAAAATTACGGATTTATGGTTACAGTTTGTAACGCAGGTCTTCCATTCTTGCTTGCATTGTCTGTTAACAACAAACTACCGTGGAATACTTCCAGGGGCCGCCAGGCATTCATTAATTCATACTTCAGGCAAAAGGATTTGAGTTCATATTCCTTTTGATTATTTGCAAATTGACGAGAGCAAATATAGCTACAGCATCTGAAGTTATAGTACTTTGTAGACATTACTGGGTTACTGCGCTCGAAGCCTCCAAGGTTATGGGACAATTATCTTTTAGTTTTCGCACATTCTTCTTTCTTTTACGTCTTAGAATTCGTATAACTTACGAAACTACGCTTTAAATAACTTCCCAAAACGAAAACTAGACTTAAATTTCCCCTGTTTTGAAAATCATACTGGCAAACGCAAGCTTTCCATACCGTAGGGAGGATAAATCAATCCATATTCCCACCATATTCTTCCTAAAGTCCTACGCTCTTGGAATGGGTGACTACGGTGCCCTTCCATTACCATTTCAGTTCATTGTCCTGTAACCGAATCACTCTCTCATTTTAGGTGATTTCTTTATTCACGGAACTCATATCCTTCAACATTGCCGCCCTTTCCTGGACATCTCACTCTCCCTGGTATACGATAAAATTTCGTTGCATCCTTAAAAATGTGTCCATAACAGCTCACTAACATAATGAGTAGATAATATATATCTTTGATATGTTAAGGATTACTTATTGACAACTTATCCAGTTCTATTTATCTACTCATATCTATGTATAATTGTCTAGATAGGGTATAGTCTATTTTAGCAAAACTGCGTGGTATTTCATGGACTTTCTTCAACAATGTGGTTTTTTTTAACTAATGAATAAAGATAGAAAAGTTAAATAAGACATTTCTTCAGTACGAATGTGTATTAATTGTTAATTTGATCTTCTTGTAAAGCATGTCTCGTAATTTTTAGGATTATTGACAAACTTTTTTAACCAGTCATAATTTTTTTATGCTACGCCGCCGATCGCCAAATGCATTGTCTATCAGTTATTACTGTAGTTGTATTAATTAAAACAGAAACGCTAAAATAATTATTTGCTTCTGTATTCTCTTAACGAATCGTCTAGCATTGCCAATAGATAAGATTAAGACATATTTAAACGCAGCGCCAAATTCTGCTCCAATCAAATCATGCCACAAACGATTTCATGCCGTCGAATATTATGCATCATAGGGTGTAGTGACGAGCATGATAAATACGACGACATTTAGCTTTAAAAATATATAATAATTAGTATAGATGGTATATGATGAATTTTTATTTATCAAAAATTTATTATTCATGTTTTCTATCATTAAGATACGCTAAAACGTGTATAAAAATGGATTTTAACGCAAGCCGCTGTGTCTATGTTCGCTGAAAATTAATCGCTGGCATCGCAGTCGCCGTCGTCTGGTTGTCAGTTGTCAACAAACCGGCTGACGAATCAGTCGGTACTTACATCATATTCTTGTGTAAATTTAATAAAAACCTAAAAATGTCCGTCGATCTAACGTACAGGTAATATTAACTGAGTTTTTACAAGTATTTTTTATTCAAATATCGATGGAAAAATGGCTGAAAACAGGGGATAAATAGTATGAAGCTTATCAAGTGAGAGGCTTGGCGATTTTCAGTTCTGGCGTAGCGTGTGT
>NC_087222.1:34086335-34155252 GCF_015104395.2 Macrobrachium nipponense
TAGCGTGTGTAGGGGGAAACATCAGTACAGGCCAACCCTCATCACGGTAGACGGGTCTTATTCACTCGATATTTAATTGGTGAAACATGAATACAATTGCAACTCTAAGCATACCATTTAAAAGACTGAAGTTTCGTCAACCATATTGTGATATATGAAAGCCCCATACGAACTAAAAAATAAGCATGTGAGCTCTTCGTAAAATATGTTTTCAAGGCAGTTTTGAAATCCAATATGGCGGCTACGTTTTTCATGGACGGTTCTCATCAGTGACGGACACCATCTTTCAGCCTTCCCAGCACTCATTTGAACAATGTTAGCGTATGTATGTAACGTTTATTGATCTTACTCAAGATTGCAGTTGTAATCAGCACAATAAAACAACATTTTGTTGCCTATATTAGTGAAAGTATGAAACTTGTTATTCCCGGGGTTATGGTTGGAACTGAATTCATTCTTACCTTGTAATCGGCGGTTTTTTATCCTTACTGCCATCACAACTGAAACTCCACAGTGCTTATTTGATTGTTATTATACACATTTTGGTCTCAGTTCACTCCACATTGCACTTTAAACCCGTTGCTGTTCCTGGTTTCTAAGCGCGCGCGCCATAAACACAATTACAAATAGCAGACGACGACAGACGACGACAGACGACGAAACTGCAAAGTTTTATTCCCTAAACTGTTTACTTTACTCGTTATTTAGTTTAAATTTACATTGTTATTTAAAAATTTTGATTTAATTCATGTATATTATCCCTTTTTTGCAACCAAATTACCCCGAAAAATTACAGATATTTCTAACGTAGATAAAATCAAATGTTTCTAACGTTTTCGTACATCTGGCTGCCGAAAACCATAGAGGAACGAATACGGAAAGTGCATAGAGGAACGACTACGTTTTTTTTTTTTTTTTTGCGTTTTTGTTTTTGCTAGCACTTTTCATTGATTTCAGTCTTTATTAGTATTTTGAATTTCTTAAATAATCGTATGCCAGAAATAAATGTAACCTTTAATGTTTGCATGCTTTAATGTTTGCATGCTAAGAATGGCAAAATCATCGTTGCCACATTAGTGGAGGCTTCACACATACGCCGTTCCATTATCCTGTTAAGCGTCCGCCCCTGATGAGCTCGCTGCTAACGTACCGTCACGCTTTTTTTGTAATCAGCGATCATAGCACTGATGATAGTTTTTCAAAGTTAATATTGATTTTTATGCTTGTTATTCATACTGTAATTAACTGTAGGAAATTCTCTCTCTCTCTCTCTCTCCTCTCTCTCTCTCTCGTCTCCTCTCTCTCTCTCTCTCTCTCTCTCTCTCTCTCCTCTCTCTCCTCTCTCTCTCCGGAGTCAGTCACTCGGCAAAGAAAAGTCATCTTCACTCCCGCAATTGGAAGAAAAGTTTGTATCATCACTGGAGGATTCAGAACTAGAGCTCTCATCATCAAATAGGTTATCAATATCACACTCCTCATCTAGTATTTGATTGATCTCACCTAAAGAAATATGCCTCCTCTTTGGGACATTCATTGTGAAAGACGCGAAATGTATTTGTCTCGATAAACGCCCGAAGCGTATTGAAAGAAAACCAACAGGGACAGGCAGTTTTCTAGCATAAGCGACCACCAGGAAAGAGTTGCCAGGCTGGAAATAAGTTTCCCATGTGCTGAGAGTGTTACCAAATGATGTTCCTACACTTTCTATACGAGTAAACGTATTATTACGGGGCTGACGGCTTGACAAGCACAGTTAAAGTCTTGAACGTAATATCCCGTTGAAGGCGCTACCGAGTAGATCGCGGTAAACGTATTATTACGTGGGTGACGCTTAACAGGTTATAAACTGTTTCCATGAATTCTAGTTGTCATAGTAATGCAATAATGATAAAATGCTTTAATATTTATGTATATATACTTCCAATACATAGCCTAATTTCACCAATTTCAACGTTTTGTGTGTAGTCTTATACCCAGTTTGGAGGGTCAACACATACCGAATGGCAACAGAGAGAGAGAGAGAGAGAGAGAGAGAGAGAGAGAGAGAGAAAGGAAGGCGGAGGAACGAAGAAGAAAAGGATGGCGGTGGAGGGGGGGGGGGGGTTGGGGAGAGGGTAGGTGGAGCTTTATACGCGTGTTCGTATCATTTCTGCATAATGGAGTTTTTGTCTCTTGGTACAAGGACAAGTGTCGTTATTCTTTACGATTAGTGATTCACGATACCCTTATAAATTACGGCACTGGGTGTAATGCACTATAGCAAAATCTCGTTCTGTTAAGAGTGTTCGTTACAGAAATAGGTATTGCCCAAAAACGTGCTTGCACTGTCTCTGAAACCCATAGTAGACATGCTGCTTAGTTGTCAATCAAGTTTTTATAACCAAGTATTTTTTACAAGCTAGCTATTGAATAAATTTGTATTTTTCTCAGTCAAACATATGCCCCTCAATGCTAACTTTCCTCTTTTAACGACTTTCTGGTCATTGCAAATTCGGCCCCATAATTTCTTATGGTGCGAAAACAGACAAGAGGCCCATGGACCAAAACGATTGCGTTACACTACGGCGATAATCCAGCAGTAAAACATCTTCATATATCCAAAAAGTAAATAATAAAGATATATATGCGCATTACGATTATAACAATTACATGTATAGCTGATAACAATCTGCATGAATAACTGGTAAACTGTTCTGCAATGACAGTTGAGTATAGCAATTATTTACAATAGGTACGAAAGTCAAGATGTCGTGACGTCGATAATACAGAACTTGAAAGAACGTTCTAATTCAGAAAAATAATTACTTAAATTTGAGTCAGAGTCGAGTTACTTTTCAATAACGAATATTTTCAAATTAATCATCATAAATATGTAAAATATTGATGTTTTACTACTTATTTAAAAATTAGCCAAGAGCACGCTTCTCGTCATCTTCTACCCAACAGCTGTTTACGCCTGGCTTGTTGTTGATGAGAAATCGTGTTTCGATTGTTGTGATAAAAGTGCTCCAGCGTCTGTGGGTACAAGTGGTGTGCGGATTTATCACAGGAAATGGTTAGTTTATTGACACAAGCTACTCCGTAAACATCGAGATGGCGTCAATCTTCTAAATACCTCGAGTTGTAAGTAAAAATGTTGAACGCGTTTTGTGAGATTTCCACTGCCGTGGGCGCCATTTCAGTACCTCTGTTTAAATCTTAAAATTTGGCCTTAATTTCTAACTTTGGGGAAAATACTTACTTCGAAAGGAGAGTAGAGGTCTTTAGCTCCGTTTCTCACCAACAACAAGTCGCGACTGATGCCCATCTCGGGTGTCAGGACGCGTTATAATGTACTTTTTCGGAGGGTGGCTTGCACTGATGGTAGCTGGCCTGCGTGGCCTGCTTTGATGTTTTACCCTAAGTAGTATACTACTCAGGAAGGTTGGTATAAAGCAGAAAGGGTCGAAATCATCGAGAATTTTCACCCCATTGTGTGGAATGGGGGTTCTAACCCCCCTCTTCTGAGTTAGGACCCTAGTTAGGTTTAGGTCAGGTTAGGTTAGGCATCGAGTTTGGTAAGTCTGAAGTCTACTACCCCCCCCCCCCCCCAGGTTCTGGATGACTGCAAAAGCATAAGCTAACGGCGATAAATGTCATTTAACGTAAATACTATAAAAGGCATAAACGTAAACTATAGAAACAAACATGTTGGCGACTGGCGGGAACCACGCCGCGGTAGGGTAGATCATCACAGCAAGCACGCAGGCCAGCTACCATCAATGCAAGCCACCCTCGAAAAAGTACATTATAAACGCGTCCTGACACCCGAGATGGGCATCAGTCGCGACTTGTTGTTGGTGAGAAACGGAGCTAAAGACCTCTACTCTCCTTTCGAAGTAAGTATTTTCCCCAAAGTTAGAAATTAAGGCCAAATTTTAAGATTTAAACAGATTTTAAACAGAGGGTACTGAAAACGGTCTCAAACGTAGTGCAAATCTCACCAAAACGCGTTCAACATTTTTACTTAAAACTCGAGGTATTTAGAAGATTGACGCCATCTCGATGTTTACGGAGTAGCTTGTGTCAATAAACTAACCATTTCCTGTGATAAATCCGCACACCACTTGTACCCACAGACGCTGGAGCACTTTTATTCACAACAATCGAAACACGATTTCTCATCAACAACAAGCCAGGCGTAAACAGCTGTTGGGGTAGAAGATGACGAGAAGGTGCTCTTGGCTAATTTTTAAATAAGTAGTAAAACATCAATATTTTACATATTTATGATGATTAATTTGAAAATATTCGTTATTGAAAAAGTAACTCGACTCTGACTCAAATTTAAGTAATTATTTTTCTGAATTAGAACATTCTTTCAAGTTCTGTATTATGACGGTCACGACATCTTGACTTTCGTACCTATTGTAAATAATTGCTATACTCAACTGTCATTGCAGAACAGTTTACCAGTTATTCGTGCAGATTGTTATCAGCTATACATGTAATTGTTATAATCGTAATGCGCATATATATCTTTATTATTTTACTTTTGGATATATGAAGATGTTTTACTGCTGGATTATCGCCGTAGTGTGACGCAATCGTTTTCGGTCCATGGGCCTCTGTCTGTTTTCGCACCATAAGAAATTATGGGGCCGAATTTGCAATGACCAGAAAGTCGTTAAAGAGGAAAGTTAGCATTGAGGGGCATATGTTTTGACTGAGAAAAATACAAATTTATTCAATAGCTAGCTTGTAAAAAATACTTGGTTATAAAAACTTGATTGACAACTAAGCAGCATGTCTACTATGGGTTTCAGAGACAGTGCAAAGCACGTTTTTGGGCAATACCTATTCTGTAACGAACACTCGTAACAGAGCGAGATTTTTCTTTAGTGCATTACCCCCAGTGCCGTAATTTATAAGGGTATCTGAATCACTAATCGTAAAGAATAACTACACTTGTCCTTGTACTAATAGACCAAAACTCCATTATCCAGAAATGGATAGGAACACACCAGTAAACAGCTCCACCTACCCTCTCCCCCCACCTCCACCGCCACCCCTGTCCTTCTTCCTTCCTTCACCTTCCCTTCTCTCTCTCTCTGAAAGTTGTTGCAGTTTAAACTTATTTTCTATGATTTTTCCATCTATCTATCTAATAATAGTAGTTTACATTGGTGGATATATCTAACGATTCACTCGGTTGTTACCTGCCCCATTGACCGATATATTTATACACTGATCCCCATCACTCTCTCTCTTCTCTCTCTCTCATCTCGTCTCTCTCTCATGTTTCTTTTTTATCGTAATTCGAAAAATGAACAAGAAAATATATTTCATACTTGTATAGCATTAATTAAATACTTTCAAGTTTTAATTCAGTCGTAATGATGAATGTAGGTGCATCTACTAGTGCTCCGCAAAATAGTTAAGCAGGACATAGGTATGTAAAATTTAAAAAATGAGAGAGAGAGAGAGAGAGAGAGAGAGAGAAGGAGAGAGAGAGAGAGAGAGAGAGAGGAGAGAGAGAAGAGAGAGAGGACGGAATAGGAAGGTGGGATATTCACTGTGGCCAATCGGTATGTGCTTACCCTCCACTGGGTATAAGACTATAAACAAAACGTTGAAATTGGTGAAATTAGGCTATGTATTGGAAGTATATATACATAAATATTAAAGCAATTTTATCATTATTGCATTACTATGACAACTAGAATTCATGGAAACAGTTTATAATAATGGAACGGCGTATGTGTGAAGCCTCCACTAATGTGGCAACGATGATTTTGCCATTCTTAGCATGCAAACATTAAAGCATGCAGACATTAAAGGTTACATTTATTTCTGGCATACGATTATTTAAGAAATTCAAAATACTAATAAGACTGAAATCAATGAAAAGTGCTAGCAAAACAAAAAAGCAAAAAAAAAAAAAAAGTAGTCTTTCCTCTATGCACTTTTCCGTATTCGTTCCTCTATGGTTTTCGGCAGCCAGATGTACGAAAACGTTAGAAACATTTGATTTTATCTACGTTAGAAATATCTGTAATTTTTTCGGGGTAATTTGGTTTGCAAAAAAGGGATAATATACATGAATTAAATCAAAATTTTTTAAATAAAAATAAAATGTAAATTTAAAACTAAATAACGAGTAAAGTAAACAGGTTAGGGAATAAAACTTTGCAGTTTCGTCGTCTGTCGTCGTCTGCTGTTTGTAATTGTGTTTATGGCGCGCGCGCTTAGAAACCAGGAACAGCAACGGGTTTAAAGTGCAATGTGGAGTGAACTGAGACCAAAATGTGTATAATAACAATCAAATAAGCACTGTGGAGTTTCAGTTGTGATGGCAGTAAGGATAAAAAAAAAAACCGCCGATTACAAGGTAAGAAATGAATTCAGTTCCAACCATAACCCCGGGAATAACAAGTTTCATACTTTCACTAATATAGGCAACAAAATGTTGTTTTATTGTGCTGATTACAACTGCAATCTTGAGTAAGATCAATAAACGTTACATACATACGCTAACATTGTTCAAATGAGTGCTGGGAAGGCTGGGGAAAGATGGTGTCCGTCACTGATGAGAACCGTCCATGAAAAACGTAGCCGCCATATTGGATTTCAAAACTGCCTTGAAAACATATTTTAGTTCGTATGGGGCTTTCATATATCACAATATGTTGACGAAACTTCAGTCTTTTAAATGGTATGCTTAGAGTTGCAATTGTATTCATGTTTCACCAATTAAATATCGAGTGAATAAGACCGTTCTACCGTGATGAGGGTTGGCCGCCTGTACTGATGTTTCCCCCTAGTAGCCTAGTCTTCAATTTTCACACAAAACAAGACTTAGCTAGTAGGTAATTCAGGGTCAGTGATGATTCAGAGACAGTATAGCCTAGTCAATTTATCTAGAAAATGTTAAGTGTTTTAGGTCCAGTACTAAATGCTATGATTGCTTCATTTGTACAGTAATTTTTAAGAAAAAAATAGAAAACCTACTAGCCCCTAAGCATATGGGGACAGGTGTCTAGCTATGTTGTAATATTTTGACCAGTAGCCTATATCCTACCTATTCTATATTTTCATGCATTATTCATCCCTTCCCACTCGTTCTCGCAGGTTGGCGCTTATAGCAGTCTGCGTGGTGTCCAGCTACGCTGCCAACACGCTTATTCTAGTTGACACCCTGGCAACTCGTGAGACGCACTCCATATTCCTCAAATCATTGCAAGGTTAAGTGCAATTGTTCTACAATTTCATTTTGCATAGGTGTTAGACTAAGCATTGCAGTATTGGCTATCATGTTTTGTTACTTTTATTTGTGGCTCCGTTTCATGACTACACATTTACAGCAAAGAAAATTTTTTATTAATGTTTAGTGGTAATGGTGACTCCTAACCCCCTTTTTGATGTTGACAGAACGTGGACACGAAGTTACTGTAAAGGCAGCAGACGATCCTTCTCTTCAGTTGTCCCGATATGGAGAATACATTTACCAGAATCTAGTGATATTAGCCCCAGGAGTTGAAGAGTTTGGAGGAGCTCTTAGTGTGGAGGTAAATTTTATTGTTTGTTGTCAGATTATATAATTCCCTTGGCTGTATTTTTCTCTTTTCACACATTTTTTATTCCAGTTTTTTTTTATATTTTGATTATGAAGTAGATAACTCTGCCTTCATAAATGTTGAGAGGAGAAGAGAAACCAAAGGGAGTAGATACAAAACTAGCAGTATGAAGACTTAGAATGATTTGGAGAAGGGCATAGATGAAGACGTAGACCAGAGGGGAATGCAGGACTGTTTTTGAGAATTATCCTAAGAGAGAGATAGTTGCAATACCATTCTATCTTGTTAGATTTTTTGTGAATATTATTCACCCTCTGCATACTTCAGGCTATCGTGGAATTTATTGATGGAGGTGGCAACGTCTTGGTAGCTGGCTCCCGAGACGCGGCCGACCTGATCCGTGAACTCGTCACTGAAGTTGGTGTCGAAATGGACGAAGAAGGAGCTGCAGTGATTGATCACCTTCATTATGATTCTAATGATGATGGTCAGGTAATTTGATTTATTTTCATATTCAACACATTTTCCTTCATGTCATTGATTATTGCGTTGTGTTCTCTAGTCACAGTGTGTATAGGGCCATATCTCTATACTACAGTATCGTTCTTGAGAATGATGAAGTCTGATCTCCTAATAGTGTCGGAGTATGGTAAGTAAACTATTGGCAATTATTTTTACCTGTCATTTGATGACTGTATGTGCACTATGTCATACATCTCCCAGGAAAAGATGATTATGATTTGGTAGAATTTTGGAGCTTAAATGACCTCATAGGTCCAGCACTTGGCTTATGGCCTAAATTCTATAGTATTGTATTCTATTCCGTATTGAAGGATTGAGTTAGGATGCAAGTAACTAACTATGAGAAGGCAGTGCTCACTATGATACATTTACATGATTGGTAAAGCCATCATCTGTGTAACATGACAGTAACTATAAGGATGTAGTAATGTTTCTTTCCTTCCAGCATACATTAGTAGCAGCCCCAAGCACTGGACTGATTGATTCAGAAGTGATGACTGGAGTCAAAGACACAGTTCCTTTGCTGTATCGAGGCACAGGTCTCATCACCGATGTGGACAATCCTCTTGTACTGCCCGTCCTGCGTGCCCCTTCGACCGCCTATTCTTACAATCCCAGCCAGCCTATTACTGACTATCCACATGCCACTGGTGAGATTTTCACCTTTCCTCGCTAATGCACTTCTGCATAGAAATGTTAGACTCGTTCCTTTTAAAAAAGAACGCAAGTTAAATTTTTGCATGAAATCCTGAGTCTCAGATTATGTTGATGGTAAATTGACTTTTGTTTATGATGCATCAGTAAAAAATATCAATTGAAATCTATGGTTGCTCGAGGTGAATTAAATTCAAGTCTAATTTATCCTTAGAAACTGGAATCAAGACAATTTTTTTTTCTCTCTCTCCACAGGCCAGAACATGCTTTTGGTGGCAGCTCTCCAGGCCCGAAACAACGCCAGGGTGGTGGTCTCTGGCTCTCTCGAGTTCTTCTCTGATGCCTTCATCACAGCTGCCGTCCAGACTCCACAGGTATCGTACATTTCTGAGCATTAAAATGAATGATGTTCTAAGTATACTTTGTTGTAAGTTCAAGCTCTGTCGTTTAGTATGTTTCTGAAGGAGATTTGCTTTACAGGGCGAGAAGTTCGAACGCTCGGGCAACGGGAAGGTGGTGGAGTCCCTGAGCCGTTGGGTGTTCAGAGAGGAGGGAGTTTTGCGTGTCGTTTCAGTCGACCATCACTTGGTGGGAGAGAACGAGCCTCCCATTTCATACACCATCAAGGATAATGTGGTGAGGCTTAGATAATTTCCCCATTCTTGAGGTCAAAGGCAAATGATTACATCATGTGAAGGAACACTCAAAATGTGTTGTACACTTCTTTTTTTTGCCTGGGCTATGCTGTGTCCTGTCTTGTTAAGCACACACTTATTATAAAAGGGGTTGCTTTCCTTCTAATTACTGTTTATAATAATTCAATGTACTATTCACTTTGGTTATGCATGTGAATTAGCCTGATACCGCAACTGCCATTTGAAATTGTAATTCTCGGTATTTTTATTCATTACACAGTAGTACATATTCAGGTTGCAAGACAGAATTGTCTGTTAGCCTTTATTGATTTCCTAGATCATTTGTTTTATTGAAGGCACCAGATAGTTGGGGTTTTTGTGTTGTAGCATTTTTCTCAAGGAATACCCTCCAGCTATTTCATCTTTGCCATATTTATGTCAACACATTTGATTTTTTCAAGAACACACCAGTTCAATATGAGAGGGCCGGGTTCTGCCAGTTTTAGATATGATTAGGTTAAAAATTTCTATATACACTAGTGTTAACATTTAAGATATTGTAAGAGTGTCTCTCACAAATAAATTTCAGGAATACAAGATAAAGGTTGAACGTCTCGTGGACGGATCATGGGTGCCCTTCCAAGCTGATGATTTGCAGATGGAATTCGTTCGCATCGACCCATTTGTCAGACTGACCATGGTCTCTGGACCTGATGGTGTATTCTCTATCAAGTTCAAGGTTAGAGAACGATTGAGTCTACTGCATTAGTACATGTTTGCTAAATGGTTTTTTCTGTTGAAGGCTTAGAGAATTCTTCTCACTTTTGTCAATTTAATTGTTTTAGCTTCATTCAAGCTTAAGTATTTTGGTTTGGAGTATTTATCTTGAAGTGCTGAACTTTTGAAGATGTTTTTTAACAATTGTTCACAATATTGCAGGTGCCTGATGTTTATGGAGTATATCAGTTCAAGGTAGAATACAACAGGGTAGGGTTCACACGGCTCTACAGCACTACCCAGGTGAGTTGTCAAAACTCTACAAATAGCACTACATTTGTTCCTATAGAAATACAAATGAGTATCGCCCTTTATGTACGCATGAGTATTCTTCAGAGCAGGCTGGAATTGGCCATGGAAACTGTCACAACCTAACCAGTGGTTAGGGGAGGGTGAGAGGAGGAATACCTCATTCGCCTGCTGTCGCCAACCACTTTTTCTTTGGCTACTACTGAGTAGTGAGAATGTCTTGCTCTGCTCCTGCAGACTGTTGAGTTAGAACTTGGTTAAAGTGCTGTTACTTTGTCATAGTGAGTGTAGTGGCCCATCATGCCTCTGTTTAAGTAGATCCCTACTACAATTGCTGCTCCTTCGTATGGTTAGGATCTGTCAAGGTGACTTTGGTAGAGGGGGGGAACAAGTAGTAGTAGCCTACCACTCCCTCCTCCCAGCCCCAAATTTCAACCTCTTTCCATGTGTATATCATGCTCTCTTGCCTAGAGGTTGGTATGGGCATGAATGAGCAATAGGTATGCCTACCATTAACGTGTTGATTACTTAGTTGCATGTTCATTGATGACAGGAATACATGTCATAGGAAATGTTCCTCTCAGTATTCCACTCATCATGTTTATCATATGCCATGATTCAGTAAACTCTGTTTCGCACTTCCCATGTATTATAAAAAGGCAAAACGGGGGAGATAGGAATAGAGAAATTGAACAGCATTAAAATATGCTATATTTTATAACAAAGGCCTATAATCTTAATCAGACTTTAAGGTTTCAATTTTTTTTAACTTCCTCCGCAGGTGTCCGTGCGTCCATTCACTCACCTCGAATACGAAAGGTTCATCGAGTGTGCGTATCCATACTATGCGAGCGCCTTCTCCATGATGGTCGGCGTCTTCCTGTTTTCGTTGGTCTTCCTGCATCATAAAGACCCACCTGTTAAAACCAAGGCTGATTAAAAATGAAAATAAAATGTTCAGTATTGCTGCACGTTTACTGCCGCCAAGATGTTATGTGTAGTACTTTGATTCCAGCATTTGACGGCAGTTTTCTATTTTTGCATTCCACTTTGTGTATTGAAGTTCTCAGTTATTTTTTTGCTTAATGTTCGGTACTTTTTTTTTGTTTTGTATCTGATTCATTGGATGTTTATGAGTATTTCAGTAAAGTAGGAAATTTTGTGTTTCTCTTTGTTTTCCCAAAATAATATACGTATGTATGTATATAATTTGTTAAGAATTCTTCAGCTAAGTGAAATGTGACACCTTGAAATTGAAGAAAAAAAAACACTTATGATTCTCCAAACTTTAACTTTGATATGTCTGGTAACTCCTGTCTTCATTCCCCGTCATCTGCTGTCCAAATCAACTAGTTGATGACAGATTAGTCGAATGTGATTGAAGTCATCACTACTACTTCAAGTCTGTATGAAAGGACAGTATTTCTAAAAGCTTTTGTCATTTTAATATGTAGTATTTAGAGGCTGAAAAGAAGATAAGATTTCAAAGACCAAGATGGTTTTGGCTTGTAGGAAGGCCCAGGAAATCGTGGAGAAAGGTTATAAAAGACCTAAGATTTACTAGTGCAAGCAGAAGGAGCACAGGACAGAGGATAGTGGATAAAATTAATTTAAAAGTCAAACCTCACGAAGGTAAAAGTTGAGGGGTCAGAGATGTGTATCTCTGGTGATAGAAGTTCACTCACGACATGGTTCGGAAGTCACGTAAAGCTGTTGGTCCCGTTTCTGAATAACCACTGGTTCCACGCAACACAAAAACACCATACAAACAAACAGTATAGAATTAAGGCCGGAAACCTCACAGTTGCACTATGAATCAAGTGTTAGGAGAGGGTGGAATACAAAAGGAGATAGAGTACATGGAATGAAAAGAGTTGCAGCTAGGGGCTGAAGGTACACTGCAAAGAACCTTGGGTAATGCCTACAGTGCACCACATAAGTTAGATCTCTTGAAATCTCAAAAAGATATTGTCCAGATCAGAAAGTAGAGATCACTGGTAATTAATCAGCAAAGAATGGCTGGCAGTCTATATTTGACCAAGAACAGACTGAAAAAGGTTTACAATTATACAGTACAGAAAAATGACAAAATATGATTTACAGGGAATGAAAGTACATAACTGATGCCGCATAATTCATCAGAAAAAAGTAGCAGTAGTAGTATACAGCAGCTTGGAAAAAAATCAAAAGTGCTGTACAATTCATCAAAACTGTACAGCACTTTGCTCTACAGTAAACCTTCAAACTTTGGAACTGAACTAAGATCTACTAGGTTATAGCAAGACTTCTGAAATTACTACCTTAAATTAACCTTGCTTTTATTGAAATACTACAAATTTGCATTTGATGCTATTCAAGGACCATTCATTATCAAATTGATGTCTTGATGTGAGATAAGTGTTGTAAATAAACTGAACTGCTTAAGAATGCATATTCTCTTATCCTAAGCAAGCATCTTGCTCGAGTGTCACTTCCAAAGGATGGTTTCCTTCAGGCATGAAACACTGCTGTATGTGTTATGAGTTTAAATATTGATTCTGTAACATTTTTTGAAGGACCAATTAGTAATCTATAGGTGTTATTTCACTGGCCATATGTATTCTTTGAATAATTCCTCAGGGAAAGACCTTCTCAGGCACCAATGCATTGCTTAGCCCATGGCATTGAACACAGTTAACTTCTGACTGAAGAAGAAGGATAAATACATTATTCATAAAACAGCAGAAAGCTATTCCTGTATGAAAATACACTTAAGAAAGCAATCACTGATTAGCTCAAGTTTATTACGAACATTAAACTTCAGAAACCTATGGTTCCCTGCTTACAAAGAATAATCATAAAGTTAAAACGAGATAAGAAGTACTGTGCCTGTATAAAAAGGTGCCTCTTTCTTAACACATTTCTCTGGACAAACACGAGGGGAAATGAATGTAAATGCTACAAGACAGAGTAACGCCTTAAACATACCCATTAATGTGTCGTACGCCCTTCCTATTTACACTTAGCAAAATATTAAACCACTCGGAAATCTATCAACTCTTCTCTTTGTCGTTTAAAGGTTCATAACCTTCCTTCATCAGTTCCTTGAACTTCTCGTATTTGTGCTTCCTGTCAAAGTGTTTGACCCAAGTCGATGGGCAATGTTCTTCGTACAGTTTCCTCAGCTCCTTGCAGCTCTCGGCCGTTCCTAGAAGAAAACATCGAACGTGTCATTTTATAAAGGAAGGTATCCTATTGATTGGATTAAATATAAAATTTAGGCCAAGTGCTGGAACCTATGAGGTCATTCGGCACTGAAATTAATGTTAAAGCAATTGTAAGGAGAAAGTGGAAAGTAAGATGGATGAAATAGAATATGAACGAAAGTACTAGTAGAGCGTAATAAAAGAAATGAAAGGGGTTGCACCTAGGGGTAAATTGTCCAAAGTAACGCCTACAATACAACTCATGAGGTGTACTGATGGCACAACCTCCTATGGTGGGCATTTTACCAAGTAGTTATTGAATAAAGCTTCTGCCTGAAAGCATGACATGAACACCTAGACCTGTAAGTTGCAAACCTTGAATTACGCAAAGGATCTGAAGAATCTCTGTATGAAGTAAAAGCTGAGAAAACAAGACTGGTGAGTATGGACACTGAATGTTGGAGAGAGAGATAAAATTGTATGTAAGTTATATATATGGGGCATGTCATGTGATAGTGGTCTGACCTACTCAACCTTAGTTTTGAGTATAATTAGCTGTCAGAGTTAGTTACTGGTTAATACCGAATAAATTGTTGCAATGTGTTACTCTTACACATCAAATTAAGTGATTAGGCTATATCTTTTATGCCATTGAGTTTTAATAAATAAAAAAGCAATTTTATTTACGGCTGAATTTTTATTTACCCACAATTTTCTTTTTTATCTTTTTGTATTTTTAATACAAGTCTGTGATGAACAGCTTTTAAAGTAGTACATAGAAATTTACTTACCACCTGAATCGATGCATTTCCAAAATTCATCTCTAGAATTCCAGCACAAATAACGTTCTTCCTTGCCGGGGAATGCGGTCGTTTTTTCTCCCTGTTCTCTTGGCATGATGTGTCAGCTGAGAAGATTAAGTCAGAATGAGACATTTGAAACATTCTACATCTTCCAGGTGTCTACATGCAAATGCTCATTTATTTCCCTTTGCTTCACTGAAAAAAAACCTGCACTTTTAACATGATACAGGCATGCCAATGAAAGGAACATATGCTGAATCTGATAGTGAAATAACATATACTTCTTTTATAAAAACATTTTAAAATGATGTTGATTGTGATAGTTTGATGAAAGGGGCAGAGCGTTATAGTCAAATGATCTGCTTAAAAGAATGGCAATTATCTCCTCAGAGTTAACATCTGAAGGAGCCACAAGACATCAAGATTCCTTTTTGACCTTTCTGTCATCACCCAGCTTTGGATGGGGCTGATGGCTGCCAAGTCATTTGCAGTTGTTTATAGTCCACAGTTCCATCTGTCCCTTTTCCGGCCTTAGCTGTACCATTGCCTTATACATATTGTAATGCCACTTGATTCACTTAATTCTAAAAGGGTGACCATCCCTCTCTCACCTTTTCAAAATGAAGCTTTGTTTATTGAGAATCATAATGTTTACCATTAATTCTCCCACTAATTTGATTTTTCTTGATTCATATACACTTCCTTGTTCATGCAATTTTCTTTCCACCTTTTATTCTAGTGTTGCATACTTTAAGCTTTAAATTTGGTACCATGATTCATAGACTCATTTTATTTTGAGAATTGACCGCATTTTGATGACGAAGCCAGTAGGGTAATTCTATGTTACACTGTATCTAAGTCTCATCAATTTCATGAACCATACATTTTTTGTTTACCTCGTTACTGTGTGTTTTGTGTTATGTCCACACTTTTAGGCTAACTAACAATTAAGGATCCACCCCAGAAGGAAGTAGGAGTTTTTATGTGCCTCTGGGCTACTGGAAATTAGTCTTGTCAACATTGTCAATGATTTGCTGTCATGTCAAGTTGAATTCTGCTGTTTAAGTTAGCCAAACCCCAAAGCAATCTCCTCTCCAAGGTGAAGATCAAGGTAAGTAAGGATGCTTATATTGTAAGGTTAGGTTCAGACATATCAAGAAAGTGCTTTGTGCCGACTTGTCTGAGAAACGAGGCAACTGGAGGCAAGGATCCAGGGAGGGGTCAAAGGTAGGAGTGGAGGTCTAAATGTTGCTCTGGCACAATGCAATACCAAGGTCATACTGTGAAGCTAAATAGTCCCAATGTCATGATTAAATTGTGTGGTATTAAAATTCACAATCATATCAGCAATCATATCAGTAAATTTTTTTATATGTAAAAGTTACAAACAAATACTTTCCAACACCTGTAGTACAGTGTTCCCCCTAAGATCTGTTTGAAAGTCTGTCTTTAACTTTGACAAATCATACAATTTGTGAATTTTGATATAATACTATGATACTTTAATTCCTATCTCCCACCAAATTCAATAACAGAATTGGTCGAATAGTGGTCGCTTTGCCAGTTTTTCATGGGGAATACAGGAGGCAGGTTACTAGTATCAAAATAAAGAGACTGGATCATTTACGTACTTAGTCCATTGTTATTGTTTTGAAAGCATTTCCTTAAACGTTCTTGATACTGGGAGGCGAAAGGTATTTTTAGCGCGTTATTCTCGATGATTTATGGAATATTTAACAGAATTTGGCTGGCCATTTCTCACATCTTATTTTGTTTAGCATGGCTGCCTGCCATGTAAAAAGTGCTGACGGAGACCTTAAGTCACATACTTAATATTACAGAAGACGAAGAACATTTCTTACCGTGACCTGGTTCCCGCAAAGCACCATCAGGAATATTCATTGCCTTCGATGTATTTTTTTACGAACTGGATATTGGTACGGCAGCCGTATCCCTGATTGCGATAGATATTGGTACGGCTGTGAATTGCGCATGCGCGAACCCTTGTTTACTGCCTCAAGCATATCAGTGACAGCAAGAAAATGATGACCTAGCAACGTGAACCGTGTAATAATACATCAGTTTTTGCTGATAAACAGATGTTTTCAGGTCTCAACAAGTTGAAAAAGGCGATAGAAGTCTACGAAGAGTCAAACTTCCAGAAATTGTACATCTTAGGTCACAAACGATCGAATCAGCCCTGAAAAGAGCTCCGAAGAGGAGATTCAAAGAAGATTTGAAGCTTAGCTAGTAAGGTAGTGCAGCAGTCAGTAGTGCATCCAATATGGGAAACATGCTGTTAATATATACCTGATTTGGATGATTACTAATGATTGATTAGGCTGTTTTCCAGAGGATCGACTTTGGTAGTTTTCCAGAGCATGATTTCTGTGTATATTTGTTTTTCGGCGAAAACTGATGTATTATTACACCGTTCAGAGGAAATTCAAAGAAGATTTGAAGTACGCAGATAGATTAGTTTAGTTTTATTTTTCATGTATAGTATAGTCAAAATCTAAGTATGTTTAAGTATTATTGTGATTTTTTATATTTTCATTTACTGTCAAAATGTTTTGGTCCTTTGGTGATGACAGTATGGTGCTTCACTTTGACATTTTGAATTGAACATGTTCAGCGAAACAATTCAGTTCGAATATTATTACTACTGTCACTGATCTTCTAGTGCTGTACCTATAGCTCTCAGCAACAGTGCACGGCAACTGCTGCATGATTAGCAAACTGCCGTACCTACAGCAAGTCAATAGCGCAGAATCTGACATACCCCCACTACACTATGTTATTTGTACGGCAGGAAGTCTGAAATTGACGCATGCGCAATTCACTGCCGTACCAATATCTATCGCAATCAGGGATACGGCTACCGTAACAATATCCTGTGCCATTTTGTACGTTTGTCTCTCTTATAACCTTTCATTCGTGTTTAGGATATTTACCGTCATTTTTTAAATTTTTTCATGTTCATCTTGGCCCTAAGCGCATCTCCCAATTGGCAGTTGAATCGGGGCGGGGGAGGGGGGGACCTGGTACCATCTAACCTTTGCGACCAGTGCAATGCGCTCGTGTCTGGGCCCCCTAACCCCACCCAAAAACCAAAGGAACCCCCGAAGTTATGGGTTACCCCATAACGGGCAGACAGGCAATCCACCATTAGGATACAGCCAACTATAGGGGGGGGGGGGGGGGTGGGGGGGGGGGGGGATTAGGATAACCTACATACCTACATTACATCCAGCCTAAGCTATGGTTACGTAATATATATAAATATACATAAAATGATGAATATCTCACTAAACACGACCGAAATTTTACACGCCTCAATTGACCTTAGGTAGGTATAAGTTATCTGGCGTCGCAACTCCTAAGATCACCGGTCTAAGTACTAGGTAGGTAGCCGGCATAAACCTTCCGGAGGCTGAAAAGTGAGGCTAATCTGTCTATATATCACGTTTATGAGCAGAAAAGCTCATTAAAATAATGATGAGAATTATAATTACCTAGAATATGGGTTCAGAGATCTATAAGTAATTTATAAAGTAGATTACGCAAGGTGACGACTGACGAATAGTACTTGTGGTAGTAATTCAAATGGGTTGCCTTTATAACGGCTCCTCGAATTCCGTTTAAATTACTTGTTTTCTTTTTTAACTCATTATTTATTCATATATTTTTGGTTAAAATATTTTTTTCTTCATTACCTCATTATCTATCTATATATCTTATTAGATACTTTGTTTTGTTCCTTAATT
The DNA here is from genome assembly GCF_015104395.2 of Macrobrachium nipponense. Taxonomy (NCBI): domain Eukaryota; kingdom Metazoa; phylum Arthropoda; class Malacostraca; order Decapoda; family Palaemonidae; genus Macrobrachium; species Macrobrachium nipponense. Next base: position 34,104,484 of record NC_087222.1, read on the forward strand.
CAATATATGTTTTGTTGAATACGTCTTTTTCTTCTCCAACTCATTATTTATTCATATATTTTTTAAATACGTATTTTTCTTCTTTAACTCATTATTCATTCATGTGTCTTTGGTTAGATACATCGTTTTTCTTCTTTAACTTATTGTTTATTCATATAACTTTGTTGAATATGTGTTTTTCTTATTTAGCTCCTTATCTATTCATAAATTTTTTTGTTAAAAACATCTTTTTTTCTTTAATTCATTATTTATTTAAATATCTTTTGTTAAATTCGTCGTTTTTCTTCTTTAATTTACTATTTATTTATCTATTTTTTTAAACAAGTCATTTTGTTCTTTAACTCATTATTTATTCATATATATTTTTTTAAATACATCGTTTGTCTTGTTCGTCTCATTATTTATTTGTATATTTTGATTAAAGATACCTTTTTCTTTTTAATTCATTATTAATTATATTTTTTGGGTTAAATATGTCATTTTCTCCTTTAAATCATTATCTATTCATATATTTTTTGTTAAATACGTAGTTTTCTTCTTTAACTCATTATTTCTTTATATATTTTTTGTTGAATACGTTTTTTTTCTTTTTTTAACCTATTATTTCTTTTTATATTTTTTTGTTAAATACTCTTTTTCTTTTTTAACTCATTGTTTATTTTTATATTTTTTGGTAAATACGTCGTTTTGTCTTCTTTAACTCACTATTTATGCATATATTTTCGTTACCTACGTCGTTGACAGCCAATAACGACTCAATAATCACTTTGCTTCGTATATTGCAGACTTAAATGTCATATTATCAATTAATCGTATATAATTCAGCACTTTCTTTCTCGTGACGTGACTGCCACAGCTAAGCGGCCATGTTGCCATGCTGCTGTTGTCTCGTAACATCTTTAAGTATCTGAACTTGCCGTTAATAACAAATGTATGTATGTATGTATGTATGTATGTATGTATGTATGTATGTATGTATGTATGTATGTATGTATGTATGTATGTATGTATGTATGTATGTATGTATGTATGTATGTATTTATTTATTTATTTATTTATTTATTTATTTATTTATTTATTTATTTATTTTATCTTATTTTATTTATTTACTTACTTATTTACTTTTTTATTTATTTACTTGCTTATTTGTTTATTTATTTATTTATTTATTCATTTATTTATTTATTTACTTATTTATTTATTTATTCATTTATTTATTTATTTACTTATTTATTTATTTATTTATTTATTTATTATAATAAGTTACAGAACAACGTCAGCCTCCATAACGGTGAGTCGTTACATGTTATCATGTAATGATTACTACTACAACAACACCAAATTTACATCACCGGAGACGGAGTTTATTCATTTCGACGCCAAAATGAACGAAATTTTAATTAAATATCCACGTGTAAGTTTATTTTAGAAGTTTTCCACTCGAATTTACCGTAAATTTTGAGAGAGAAAGGGACGGATCCTGCCATAATACGTTCTTTAGTAAGGCTCCCCCCTGACCTTGCTTGCTGGCAACAACGAAGTACCGGGAACTACCTATAGTACCTAGGCTAGTATGATTTATTTATTGAGAATCTGTCAGGGGGAGTCTGTATTTTTTTATTAACATTAATTTTATGGTAGATCTAGGGTACTTATCCGTGGCGGCCTAGACTATGGCAGTTGCTGTTTTTCTATGCAGTTTTACCTACAGAACAAGAATTTTAAGTAATAGGCTAGGTATTTATTCGGACGACTGTAATCAATCCCCAGGGGCCAGTACTAAACAGGGCAAAATACATTGGACGCCCCAATCCCTAGTGGATGTCGTATCCGCTGTTACATTCCTTGCAGTCCGTGCGGACTGCTTCTGTAGAAATACCAATTTTTTTTTTTCTGAATACCTACTATTGCAAAAAGCCTTCCCTAGTAATAGTACTAATTAGGTCCCATGCTAAGCTACCATCATCAGACTTGGCTGGGGGCTTCGCCCCGGCATCCCACAGCACTATGAAAATTTATGGTATTTTCGGCCATTTCTTAGCTCATTTATACCCCGTCTGCTGCTTTTAATTACTCAGATGTCTTAATTTTGGAAATTACAGTTTCCTATTAGTATTTGGGTTGCTTATTAAGATTTTACCATTATTTTTAGCGGGTCAATTGTAATTAACTCCCAGGGGCCAGTACTAAACACGGCAAAGTACATTTTACGCCCCAATCCCTAGTGGCTGTCGTATTCATGGAACATTCCTTGCAGTCTGTGCGGAGTTATTGCCTAGAATTACCATATATTGTAAACGCATACCTTTACCTAACCTCACCAATGACATTGTGCCCCTACCAGTCCTCTAAGCAATAACTCCGCACAGAGTGCAAGGAACGTTCCCGCGAACAGGATGACCTGTAGGGATTGGGGCGTCAAATGTATTTCGCCTCGTTTAGTATTACCCCTTGGGAGTTAATTACAGTCGACCCCAAAAAAATAACTGTAAATTTGTAATAAGCAACCCAAATACTATAGGAAACTGTAATTTCCGAAGAAATACCCGATGTGGAGTTATTACCTAGATCTACTCCCCTTACCTATCTAGAAGGGGCTCTGCCTCCCTTGCTTAAATCCCCCCCAACCCCCAACAAGGCAGTGACGCCTCCATCTGCATATACCTAGCTAGTCTGGTGTTCGATAATGAAGATTTTATTTTCATTCCAATGTGTAACTGATGGAACTAGTCTACCCATTATATTTTGAAAATAGTACAATGTATACTTTTGGCTTCAAGTATTGATAACTTCTCATATATTCTGCAGATTTAGAATAGATGATGATGATGCAGGTTATTTTGAGGTTGATTTCCTTCATTTTCTGTTTACGAAGCTTTTCAATTTGAGACAAATAAATGATAAATATTCTATATCTGCACTAATAGCAGAATATATATAAAAGATTGATAATTACTATCTGAAACCAAATGTACTATTTATGTTTTGAACATATGATATGACATTTCTTTGACTGATAGTCATAGATATATAACGCTTTGATATATAGACAGCATTTTGAGTCATGTACTATATCTAAATGGTTAATTTTTGTTCCTTTCAGGACATGGAATTCTAAGGAAATGACAACATTGGGGGTCTCTGCCATTGACGTTATAAGTAAAAACAAGTACTACAAATCATGAAAAGTTTCCAGCTCCTTTTACCAGTAGTACGCATCAGAAGAGTGCTTGACGTTAGAATATCAAGATGTTACTCTGTGTCAAAGAAAGGTTAGCTATATCTTTTTCTGTTTTGCATCATTTTCACTTAGTGCAAAAGCTTGATTTGCCCACAGTCTCAAATTTATGATGTGGTTAAGTAAATGGATATAAGTTAGGAACTGCATACTAGTATAACATTTTGAATAGGTCTATTTTTGATATAAGAAAAGTATTGTGTGGTCTTTTCTAGATATACTGCTTTGTAATTTTAAATGGTTGTGGTGGTAAATTTCCAGTGGCAGTCTTCAGAAAGCTAAAGTAAACACATTAAAGCTTCATGTCCCTATGTTAAATTCCAAGCTTTTTTCAGCAGATCATGATTTCCATAATGGAAATAGTAATAGCTTTCCTACCTCCCATTCCCTCTTTCAAGACACGTCACATCCCATAGCTTCTGCCTACAGCCCAAAAGCCGTCGAGAGCGGCTGGTACAAGTGGTGGGAGGAAAATGGGTTTTTCCGTAGGAGTGACGCACAAGAAAAGTTTGTTATGATTTTACCGCCCCCCAACATCACAGGACACCTGCACTTGGGGCATGCACTGACCTGTGCGGTACAAGATGTGTTAGCAAGATGGTTAGTAGTATTATTATGTTGTGAGCGGTTTCATCTTGTACTCGATGTGATATCATATTGTGTTTAAGCAACAAAGAAACCTATTGGTTATTCTTACTTTCAAGAGAGCAAACTAGAAACTAGGTAAATCTCCCTCTGTGGAAAGCCGTAGCATTCACTATTATGTTCACCGGAAAGAAGGACAACAATCATTCTTTAATCTGATGCAGCAGTGTCCAGTATTTTTCATGTTTGATGATGGAGATTAGAGTGCTGCATTATTTGTAATTACCTATCTTTTCTCAGAATTTATTTATTTTATTTCCTATTTTTACATTTGAGAATATTTAAATTTTCCTAGCCAGTTCATTTATTCTCTTCTTGCTTGTACTACTTCATTGCTCTGAGTATCTGGATGACAATTAAAGCACAGTTCTTTTTTATTTTTGTATAACTTCTTAGATGCCTGTTATATTAAGACTTCACATTAGTATTAAGTTTATGATTTTTTTAGTAGTTTTCATACATCATTCATCTTGTCAATTTGAAAGAGATGTTGCTTTTATTATTACGATAGTCCATTTCCTATTCTACAGGCACCAGATGAACGGAAAGCAAGTGGTTTGGGTGCCTGGGTGCGACCACGCAGGCATCGCAACTCAGGTTGTTGTGGAGCGGCACCTTTGGGCGACAAAGCAGCTGACAAGGCATCAGCTGGGAAGAGAAAAGTAGGAAAAAAGGGATTTATGTACTCTCAAGTAACCTTCTGTTTCTCATGATGTTATCAAAGTGAATAGAGGCAGTCTCTGGTTATCGGCGGTCTCGGTTAATGGTGATCCAGTTTTATAGGGCTTGTGTGGTGCCATAACAGGCCGGGTTTCGGTTAATGTCGCTGGGTTTTGGTTATAACTCTTTTAAGTATCATCGGTCATCCCCAGGCTCCATTTTTAATTGTTAGTGATCAGACTTAACTGGTGAAAGGGCTGCCATTTCAAGATTTGTCTATCCTCTATCTCCTGAAGTATTTACTCAATGTTCGGTCAATTTCTGACCTCAAAATGATTCTTGGTAAATAGAGGTGCAGTTATAGCAAACTAGGTTTATTTTGTCAATGATTAAAAAAAACTAATCTGCTGACAGTACCCATACTATGTAAGTATATCATTCCATATACTTTTTCATGCCACAGTTACTTCATCAAGAACATAAGGTAAAGAAAAAACACTACTAAAAACATATGAAGTTCTTGGACAGACATTATATGTGAGAAAAATTTAATGCATCCTATTAAGCATAAATTTAAATGAGAAAAAATATTATAGTTTTTCCCATAAGTCCTTGTGGTAATTTGGTGCACAGGAATCTTCTACTTTTGCATAATGTATGGCAGACTCATGCCAGGCAATATCATGGCGCTGTAATCTCAGAAGTAGTGGATATTGCAGCCCTGGTTTCATGTCTCCTGCTCTTTTTTTTTGTCCACTTTTCTCATATTGATATCTGAACAGTAACTTTCTCCCTATCTTATATTCGGCTTTGTTCTCTCTGTGAATAATTCTCGCTGAGTGTAGTCGTTTTGTAATCGCAGCTGTATTATGTACTAGTGAGTAAGAGTGTCTTTTGCAAATACAGGTTTGTTGATGAAATTCTGCAGTGGAAAGAACAGAAGGGAACAAAGATTTATGACCAGATGAGACGTTTAGGAGTGTCCCTTGACTGGGATTGGGCTGTTTATACGATGGACGAGGTAAGTATAGAATACATTTATAAGTTTCATTCAGTTTTGAAAATTTATAGAGCATTGTTGACAGAAATACAAACGTAATTGTTTCTGTTTTTCAAACTACTTTTTAAAACATATCACGTTTGTAAATAAAAATGATTGTGTTAAGCATAGTATGATATGTGGGATATCCAAGGCCTCATCTTAAGTAATAGTAGGATCTTCAAAACCTTTATAAGCACATATATGATCAACCTTATCTAATTGAGATTGTAGCTTAAATAAGACTATGGGTTGGCATTATGGAACATGAGGCATGTTTTTGAAAAATTATAGTTAGCATTTTGCTTCTGTAAATTATCTGACCTTTCTTTCTTGTTAGAGAATCTTGTCAAAGAAAGGAGAACTCGATGTCCAATATTGTAATGTTGCATATCATTATTGCAGGAAATGTGCAAGTCGGTCAGTGAGGCCTTCATCAAATTATTCAATGCGGGGCTGGTGTACAGGAAGATGTCGTTGGTGAACTGGTGCTGTGAACTGCAATCTGCAATATCGAACATTGAGGTGGAGCACCTGGAATTAGAGGGACCAACAGACTTACGCGTTCCTGGTTATGATCGACCCGTCACATTTGGAAAGATATACGATTTTGCTTACGAGGTTTGTGAATCTGGTAAGTGATGCTGAAATCTCTTGTGGTTAACTTATAAGTTTAGTCATTTAAGGTCGAAGGAGTGTAGCTCATATCGTTGCTATATCATAAATTCTCTTAACCTATGCTGGTATCACCAAAGACACTCATTAACTTCGTGGCAAACATGGTTTATCATTGGTAGCCCCTGGGATCAATGTTGATCTTAATGCTGCTTCCCCTTGTGACTTACCAAGTCTTCCATTATTTGTGAGAGGAAATGAAGGCCTTCTTTAATTTATTGATTTTTCCTATCATGGCTAGCATCACACTTTTGGAAAGCATTGGACTAAAAAAAATGTTCTGTCGAGGGAACCTAGAGTTTATTTACAACTTTCACAAGCTTCTTAATGCAGAATTAAGAGTCGTGGCAGTCACTTTTCACTGAAAATCATGTGGAAATTTGACAAGAAACTTGGTACTTTGCCTCCCATCAGTCAAGGTCTGCAATGTTCAGTATAGAGAAGCTAAACTGACAGCTTGGCATTGCAAGTATACATTACATCCCTAGATGTATCAGAGTTTGTTTTTTTTCTTCACATAATTCCATTGCTTTTAACAGAGTCATGAATTTTAAGAGCAGGTATGCTATGAAAGTCTGTAATCAAGAAATAACTGAGGGCAGGGTTTCATTGTCTCCTTGCATACTGACAGTATTTCTGTATGTATTATATTGCTGAAGGATGGTTAATTGGAAAATCTAAATTTCTAAAATATCATTCATTGGTGTTTATGTCAGTTTTGATATTTGACATATTTTTTATGCCCTTGCCAACCATATGGCTTATTTGATGATTGACTTATCTGTCTGCTGAGGTTAAAGTTCTTTAAAGTACTATATAATGTAAATATCCTACAAGATAAAATGTCAACCATGTGATATACTATCACCTTTGAGTTGTGGGGTATTATATGTTGTGGATCCCAGGAGAAAGGTCAGGGGGTTCACTTAGTGACCAAAGGTCAAAAACAAATTCAACTTGAGCTATAATGTTTGAACTGTACAAGATAGAGACTTGTTTCCAACACGTACTTGAATTATGAAGCTCAGGCAGAGTGAAGTCAAATCGCAGACAGGAATTTAATTGTCTTGTGTTATATATTCCCAGATGAGGTTATAGTCGTGAGCACCACAAGACCTGAGACCATGCTTGGTGATACTGCCATCATGGTCAATCCAGAAGACGGCCGATATAAGCATCTCGTCGGAAGGAGAGCCTACCACCCTTTTCGTCAGGAGGAAATGAGGATCATTGCAGATTCGCGTGTTAATCCCGAGTTCGGCACAGGTAGGCAGGCGTGTGTGTGTGTGTGTGCAGTATTGTAATCAGCAAGTTTGTTCTAATACCCCATTAGTGGATCTTTTAAGTGTGATTCACATTTAGTGTTCGTATTCAAGAATTTCAGGCTTTAATTTTTGTTCTCAAATCATTGTCCATGTAACAGTGGGTGATATATTTTGATAACACCGTACAGTAATGATATATTTTAATGACACCAGTATATTATTTCTCGATAAAGACATTTCTGATAGTTAGATTTCTCTGTCGCAGTTTGAGAAATGCCTATGATTTATAAAGTTTCTGTTAACAGTTTTTGTATTTGTAAAATTACCTAGACTTTCATGATTTGCACTTTTACTTTACTGTGGTAAACAAAGGTGATTTTATTGTCGAACTTTGGTACAATATCACTTAACTGTGAAGAAGGACAACCACCAGAAATGGAATGTATCGACTTCATTTTCTGTAACTTAATTTGACTGAATTGTTTCTGTGTCAGTGTAGATGTAGTAGTAGTCATTTCAAGAATACATACACTTTTGTTGGCCCAGTTAGATTGTATCCTTTCATTCAAGACAACTTTCATAGTGTATTACATGCAAATTTAAACTTGCTACAAGACATGATCTAATCAGCAATTTTTTAAAAATCTGGATATTCTGAGGTAGGCAGTCCCCGGGTTACAACAGTCTCGGGTTACGACGTTCCGAGGTTACGATGCTTGTCAATAGACATTATTTCCAGGGTTACGACGCATGTTCCAGGGTTACGATGCTTGTTCCAGGGTACGACGCCTACAACGCTCATCTGGGAGATGAAATATGATGCCAAAAGTGCAAAATAATCAATATTTGAAGGTTTTTTTGATGAAAAATGCCATAAGACTGCAGTTTACATAGTTTTCAATGCACCCAAAGCATTAAAAGTAAGGTTTTCTTAGGATTTTTGACGATGATCCGGGTTACGACGAGTCTCAAGAACGGAACCCCCGTTGTAACCCGGGGACCGCCTATTGAAGATTCTCCTTCATATGCTACTTGGGACGCTTTTAAAATCAGCCTCTGATTTGCAGGTGCGGTGAAAGTTACCCCAGCTCACAGTGCCGAGGATTACGAGGTTGGAACGAGGCACAATCTGGCTCAGATAACCATTTTTGATGAGCAGGGAAGGATTAATATGTCTGAATTCAAGGTGAATATGCAAGTCCTTATGTTTAAAAAATTTATTGGAAAGCATTTTAGACACAGGTGTGGATGGGTATATACTGTACTTCATCATTTTTGTGAGTTCAACCATTACTACTAAGTAGTTATGGTAGATAGTTATTAAATCTTTCATGACATTTAACTTTTATTGCATCATATCTCTGTCACTGTTTATTGGGAAACCTCATCATTCTAGCTAGCTACATGTAGGACTTGTTTGTGGGGGGGGGTGTTACTCCCTGTGTTGGTCTATGTGCAATTCATTGGCAGAATCTGTAAATGATCTCTGTAACGTCTCTTCTGTCACGGGCTGTGTTGTTTTCTGTGTTCAGCATTTGACTTGATCTTGTTTTTGTCCTCTTTTTTTTTTCTTTCTTTTTTTCTGTCCAGTGGTCCAACTTCATCATTTTCCCCTCAAGTTTTTGTCTTTTGTGCAAAAGTAAATGTTCCAGACCAAAGGATAGAGAGGAAAGCAAAGCAAAACAACACAACTCAGTGCACCTTTTGATGAGAGAATGTTACTGAGGGTCTACAGTTTGTTATGTTAGACATGTAGATAGTGTCCTAGAATAGGAAAGTAGATGGTAATAAGTTATGTATACCATATACTATACTTTTAATTGTGAATCATTTTTGCTCCTACAGAAATACAAACCATTGCCTTGTATGTAGGGGTATTCCTCAGCAGAAGCTGGATCGGTCATTGAGACACGATAGCCCAACTTGTAGTAGGTAGGTTAGTCGGGAGGAGGAACCTTTCTTTCACACACACACACACACAGCTGCTGACATCAAGCATTGTTTCTTTGGCTGTAGTTGAGTAAGACGTCCATTCTTTCTTCCTCTGTAAGGCAGCAGTCAGGCTGAGTTTATGTGGTAAAGCTATTATCTGAACCCATCCATTTCTGATTGACTCAGATACTGGCTGCCATCTGACCTGCATTGCCCAGTCTTTAGGGCAGTGCTTGATTCTCTTAATTTTTCCTCTAGAGTGAGAGTTGATGCATTTCACTCTGGCTTAGGGCCTTATCAGTCTTGCATCCCTATGCCATATCCTGTAGGAGGTTACAGGAATCATTGCCCCTTTGCTCATGATCGTGACTGGGATTATGACATTCCTAGGGGAAGATCCAGCTATCTAGTTAATTAAAAGGCAATCTCTCACCTAAGGAGTGGGTCTCTTGCATGAAAGGTGATGGTTTGTATTCCTGTAGGAACAAATCACAAGATCTTTAAAGTAATTTGTACTTTTCCTTCTAGGTAAACAAACGAGAGCTTTTTATCATGATCTACCTCACCCACTCCATGTACTTATTCCCTGATGCTGAAGGGAAATGTACTTGTTGATAGCCCATGAGTTTTGAGTTCCCCACACCAGTTCATTTTATTACCTAGTTTAATTACCACTTTTAGCTTGCACAGAGAAATACTCCTTCATAAAAGGCTCTGTTTTGTATACCAAAAAGAAATACAAATTACTTTTAGAATTTGTGATTTTTTCAGGGCCAGCCGAGGTTCACGGCCCGTGACTCAATCCTAGAGGCCCTCAGACAACTGGGACTGTACCGTGGTTGCAGACCGCATGCCATGGTCATTCCCGTTTGCAGCAGGACCAATGACGTCATCGAACCACTTCTGAAACCCCAATGGTAACCTGCATTTCCTTTCAGATGTTTCACATTTTTGTATAGGAGTGGTGTTCTCCACAAGAGAAAGATAGCACCTAGAACTTAAATTATTGCATGTTGAATGTAAGACAGATTTTTTTCAATAGTAGAAAGTATTGTTTTAGAGCATATAGATTTAAATTTGAGATGCACCTAGTTCTTTGTGTATCAGTACCTATCAAGAGTAGTACTACTTGAATTTATTGTCATAATACATGGGGCCTTTATGCATAAGCCAGGACTTACTGTTAATTTCCCTGACAGGTCTCTTGGAAATGTCATTATGCTATCAGAATTGGAGACTGCCATCTGCTGATAGCTGGTCAGGCCAATTCATTTTGTCATCGTGGATCTCTCTTTATAACGAATATTATAGGATACACCAGACTTCACTAAATTGAGGTGTAAATTTAAAATTATTTATTTGGAATGAACCTCACCTACTTTTAAGTAATTTTATTGTGAAAATTTATACTTTGTTATTTTATTACTCTTGAATAATTCAATTTTAGTAGCTTTAGATGCTGCAGAATTTTAAATTTTAATGGCCAAGAATGTAAGCTGCTATGGAGCGTACTTGACAGATTTATGGCAGTAGCTTATTTTTTAATTATGCATAATGTACTGCTTTGTGAGAAGGGGAGAAGGATTTGCCAGTGATCCTCATTCCAGTGACACTAAAAGAATAGTTTATCAGTTCCTTGTTCTTCTCCTTGTTGCCTAGCGATGGCCTGTTTTTATTGTGCTTTGTAAAAGGAATCAGAAATGTTATTGGTACGTACTGTGGTTTGACGTTAGGTCTCTGTATGGTTAAATGTGTAAGATGTAGTAAGGAAGGCTGTTGAATCTACTTATAGGTATGTGAGCATGACAGAACTGGCTAAGGAAGCAGTAGCTGCTGTAGAAAGCGGAGAGTTGGAGATTTACCCTGAAAACTACAAAGCCGTGTGGCACGAGTGGTTAGGCAAAAACATGCAGGATTGGTGCATCTCCCGGCAGCTGTGGTGGGGTCACAGGGTGCCAGCTTATTGCATAGAGGTGGATGGATCAGAGGAAGTGTGGATTGCAGCTTCTTCTGATGAAGAAGCCAAACAAAAGTTTTTGGTAAAATCTGGTAAGGACTTTGTCTCAAATACAGTACAGGCAGTCCCCGGTTGATAGTGATCCTGTTGTATGACACTTGCCTAGTGTCATAAAATTGGCGATTTATGGCAATAAGGTGCCAATAATAGGGTTATGGTGCCATAGCATACCTGACAGAGGCACCGTTAACCGAAACTTGGCGCCATAAATCACCGAGTTTTGGTTAATGGCGGTTTTCGGTCATCAGCACCCCGCTGGGAACGGGGGACTGCTTGCATTGGTCGTTGTTATTGAAAACATTTTTCTGTTTTTGTGTAAAGATACTCCTACATTTGTGGTCTGAATGTTCTTAGACTGAGCAGTTGCTGCTGCATTGTAATCTAGCAGGAATGATTAATGTCTCATTTAAAAAAACCTCGCATTTATTTGCGACATAAAATATTATATTAGGATGTTCAGTGTACTGCAGGACTGATCGACGTCTTGGCATTCATGCCGAAGATCCTTCCAAGTACTATAGACAATGCTTTACTTGAATGAAAATTTGATCTTCAACAGGATTACCAGAAGCAAAGATTAAGAGCATCAAGCAAGATGAGGATGTCTTGGACACGTGGTTCTCATCCGGACTGCTTCCATTCGCCGCGTTTGGCTGGCCTCAGAATACGCAGGATTTTAACCACCTGTACCCCACATCTCTCTTGGAAACCGGCCACGATATTCTTTTCTTCTGGGTTGGCCGAATGGTTATGCTTGGGCTACAGTTGACGGGAAAACTGCCTTTCAAGGTTGGTAAACCACTTTTATCATTTGTAGAGTCATCATGTACTACAGACTTAAGAAATTAAGACTTTTTTATCATTTCAGTAACTTTATCTGTAAATCGCAGCCTCAACATGCATCATACAAATTTAATGAATTGCTACAAAATGTAGTGTATTTGTAAATTACAGTACGTATTTGCAAAATATGTATAAGGATAAACTAATAGGCTACTGTTGAATAACTATACAGGCAGTCCCAGGGTTACGATGGGGGTTCCGTTCTTGAGACGCATCATAAGCTGAAAATCGCAGTAAGCCGGAAAATCGTCAAAAATTCTAAGAAAACCTTACTTTCTTGCTTTGGGTGTATTAAAAACCATGTAAACTGCATTTTTATTGCATTTTTCATCAAATAAGCCTATTATTTTGCATTTTTGGAGTAATATTTCTTCTCTCAGATTGGTGTCATAAGCGATGTAACCCTGGATATATAATTGAAAAGCTGCGTAGCCTCGGAACGTTGTAAGCCGGCGACTGCCTGTATTACAGCTTTTGTTGAATTTTAACTTATATAAATAGGTAATAAGTAAACCTCTTATTTTCATGAGTAATTGAAAGAAAATATCTGTTAAATGATAAATGATGTGGATTTTATTTTTGGGTAAGAGGGCATTTGAAACTGAAGAGTATCACGGATAGTCGTTGCCCAAAATGCTTCTGTGTTGAGCATTTATTTTGGTGCTGCTAGAGTCTGTCCAAAAGAGATGACACTATTTCAAGTGTTGAGAAGCGTTGGTATAATTTCCAGCTCTGTCCTCCAATCTGAGTGCTTGAGTTCTTCTTAAAGTCTTAATCACAAGTTAAAAAATCTTAGTGTAAATGTCTTACCTTGATTCATGACTTCATAGCAATACAGATTGTCCTAAACAAATTTATAATCTTACCTCCATGTGTGATTTCAGTCAGTTTGACTTCCAAATCTTATTCAGCACGCCCATTGTTTCACTTGAGTATTTTAGTCTTTCTCTAAATTCTAACATGAGAACCCATCTGGGTAACATTGTTCCTGAATATATGAAGGATATAGCCACAGTAATCCTTTCCTTTGTGCAAACTTTGTCCTAATTATTTTCTTGGATTTAACTCGAGTTCCACCTATCTGTGTAAATGTATGATGCATTCTTTTAAGCAAGCTTTGTAGATTGTTTAGCCTTTTGCTCATTTAAACAGCATCTTCTGTATATTCTAGACCTCAAGTTTCTTGTTACTTCAATCCAAACCTTCTCTTTCTTCTCCTACCACTTTCCATAATTGTAAAACCTTTGCATAAATGCATTATCTATAAACTCTTTTGGCTCTTTAAGTAAATATTTTTTACCCTATTATTGAATGTCTTATTGTCGTCCTTCAACAGACAGTTTTACTTCATGGACTAATACACGACGCACAAGGTCAGAAGATGTCAAAATCGAAAGGCAATGTCATCGACCCAATGGATGTCATCAATGGAGCTTCTCTAGAGGTACTAGTGTGACATCTTGTGAATCTGATGGTTTTAAACCAAAATAGATTAAACAAGCTTTAGGATAGTGGTCCTCATGATTTAAAAAAGAAAGCCAAATGGAAATACTGTAATGTCATCCTTTCTTCACATTCATCTGACCCACTGGCATGTGATAGTTAAGCCACATGACCTGAATGTAGGGAATTCAGATTGACACTGAATCAAACATTTTTCTTTAATAAGTGCCTTTCTTAAAACCAACAATGTTTATCAAATGTCAGACAGAATCCTTGAGATAAATTTTGCTAGAATATTTGTATTTTCTGCTTATCCAGTTATTACATTTGTAATGAGTTGCAGTATTACATTGAAATTAAACCCTTTGGGCTAGCCCTGTAAGAGTTAGGAATGTTAATACATGGGTCTGGTTAAAGTATTTATTTTGGTAATGATAATCTTAACTAGTCAAAAGAGCTTGATACTTTCGAACATGGTACATTACTCCTACATCTTATTAGTTTAAGATTGTCTTTATTGTACCTAATTGCTGTTTGCCTAAGAATTTGAATACAGTACCAAAGTGATGCATTTAATTAACCGCACCACAATTCCCAAAGCTGCTTCAGGACCGCATAGCCGAGAGTGAAAGTCAGGGAGTCCTTACGAGACCAGACGCAGAACAAGCATACAAAAATCAAGTATCCTCCTATCCCAAAGGAATTCCCGAGTGCGGCGCTGATGCTCTGCGACTGTCTCTGGTTTCGTACAGCTTGGAAAGTGAGTTATGTCCTCTCTTCAGAGCTGTTGGAAACTGAGCGACGTTGTTTTGAGATGTTTCCAGTGTCTTTTGTTTGTAGAGGCATGCTCTTTTCATGATGAAACTTCGTTTTATGTAGTGTCTTACCGAACAATTATAGAGCCGTGATTTCCACGAGCGGCAGGATACTAAATTCAAATTTAGCGCGTCGGCGTCGCCAACACTGGTGGTGATGACGTCATCTCCTCCACTGCGGGAGAACCAGGTACAACTGCCAGGTGAATCCAATTCTTTTCCTGCCGGCGTCCGGTGAACATCGGTGGTCGGTGCGGTTGGATAACTTTGCTTCGCTTTTTTCTTGTGGATTTGATCTTCGGAATGGTGAAGTACTCTTTTTGGCGTTGTTGTTATTTTGCTTTTTATTTAGGCGTTGCCATGTCGGATTCTAGTCCGTCGGGAGTTAGGTTTTGCATCTCAGGATGTAAAACTAGATTATCCAAGCTAGAGTATGATTCTCACACTAAATGTGTAAGTGTAGGGGACCAGGTTGTTCAGCAGATCGAACATGTAACGAGTGTAGTGATTGGACTGATTCTCAATGGAAGTTTTTTAGTTCATACTCAGGTAGAAATTAGCTAAAGACAGAATTAGAAAAGCAGCGCTTAGGGAAAGTAGACTTAGCTCTGCTTCGTCTTGCGATGCATCTGTTCCTTCTGTTTCTCCTCAAATTGTTATGTCTCCTTTAACTACACCTCCTATTCCTCCTACTAATCCCACTTCTCCGGCTTCCCGTGTAGTTTCTTCCGACACCATTGCCAGTCTGGAATCGAGGTTAGATCAGAAATTTTCGGTACTAGCGAATACGGTTTTGCAACTTGGTAATTCAGTTAAGCGTTTTTGGAGAAAGCGGCTCAGGTAAGAGTGTAGTTGAGGGTGCGTCTGTCTGTCCTGACACGTCTCCTAGACAAAGGTCACTGTCCAGCTCCCCCGCACCGGGGAGAAGACATACCGGAAGTCCAAGGGAGTCGATCGGGATTTGCCCACAGACAGGCGCCTCTCTTGTTGAGCCTGTTGCGCCTCAACAGGGCTCGGTTAAGCGTTGGAAAGGTGTTGCGGTCAGACGCCTTTCAAATGATTCAAGCGATTCGTCTCCGGTCGCACGGCGCTCTTGGCGAGATTCGCCCGTTTCGCGTCCCTTAAAGAGGCGTTCAGGCGCCGATTCTTCGCCTCCTCCAGTCAAGCGGTATAAGGAGCCTGAGAGTAGGGGTTGCGCCTCGGCCGTTAGCGGCTCGTTCGTCGCCTCAATCTGTGCCTTTTTCGGCTCCATATCTAGTAGAGATTGTGGTTTTAGCGCTGTAGCTAGCAGTTCTAAGGGTGTTTCTTTAGGCGCTTTTTCGTCTGTTACGCCTGATGCACCTGTTTCGCCTCGAATTTCGGCGGCTCCGAGCGAGGCGCAAGTAGTTTTTCCGCCTCCTGCTGAACATTTAGGCTCTTCCAAGCCTACGTTAACTGTTTTTGATTCGTCTCTGGCGCCTTTGCGCAAGCAGTTAGAGATGTTAACCAACTGGATGAATGAGTCCCAAGGGTGGTTCGAAACCTCAGATCGGTTGTAGTTCCGTCTACTTCTTCGGCGGTATCGGAGAATGAAGAAGAAGTAGAGGAGGAGGTTCACATCACCTCTCGTGTTATTCACGTCTCCTTAGATTTCTTCTGGTATCTTATCCAGATTATTTTGAGAAAGCGGCTCCGCGCTCCCCAACTTCGACTTTTTTGATGAGGAGGAAACTTCAGACCCTCTCCTCCCAAAACTTGTTCTATCTAAAGCGGTTAGACATTCGTTGAAAGAGACGGAGAAATGGATGTCTATGAAAAGAGACTTAGGGAAGGCTCTTTTTGCTTACCCTCCCTCTAAGTTGCTTCGTAAGAGGTATAGGTTTTATGTAACTGGGGAAGCTCCTTCTCTGGGAGTTCTGCCTCCTCCCAGGGAGACTTCTCCAGTTTAATCGACTCCTCTAGAAGATCTGCTTTCGCCGCAGCGAAAGTTTTCTTTACAGCGCCTGAGTTGGACCACGTTGTAAAAGAATCAATTTAAACTTTTGGAAGTTCTTTAGCTTCCTTGATTGGACTATTGGCGCTTTAGCGGCCAAGATCGAAGACTGTCCTTCTCTTTCCCAGGAGTTAGCGGAGGATTGGATTGGTGTTCTGTCCTGTGCGGACAATCCATTAGGGATGGATGTGATGAGTTAGCTTCGCTCATCGCCTTTGGTACCCTTAAGAAGAGGCAACTTGTGCTCCTTTTGTGAAAGAAACCTAACCTTTTCTTTCCAGACGATGTAGTGTTGTCAATTTCGTCTGCGCTAGATAAGAAATCTACTTCGGATTTACTTGGCACAGTCTACTAAGAGACCTAAAGCTCCGTGGAGGGACTGTTCCTTCGGTTTCTCCTCTGGCCCAAGCGCCTTTTCGAGGGAGAAACCAAGCGCTTCTTTCGGCCGAAATCGAATTTGCGACCTCAGTCTAAGGCCTCGCCAAGGTTAACAAACCTTCCAAATGAAAGCTCGGTTGGTTCATGCACCTGGGAGCCAGGCTGGCTCTGTTTTGGGAGGAATGGGAAAACAGAGGAGCAGAAGCCTGGGTAGTGCAAGTACTCAAGTTCGGCTATCGTATTCCTCTCGTTTCACCTCCCTCGCTCTCACCTGTGCCAATTCCATTCCAGGCATACTCTCGGCTCAGACAAATTTCTGGCGCTAGCCGCAGAAGTGGAAGCGCTTGTTCTCAAAGAAGCGATAGAACAGATAGAAGGGGATTTTCCTCCAGGCTTTTACAATCGCCTTTTTGTAGTTCCCTCCCAAGTCATCAGGGGGCTGGAGGCCGGTTTTGGATGTGAGCGCACTGAACTTGCATGTCCAGAAAACAAAATTTCATATGGAGACCACTCGGTCGGTTCTGGAGTCCATCAGACAGGGGGATTGGATGGTCTCTCTGGACATGCAAGACGCTTATTTCACATTCCGATACATCGCGAATCTCGGAGTACCTGAGGTTCATGTTCGAAGGCAAGGTGTTTCAGTTTCGGGCGCTTTGCTTCGGACTAGCGACCGCTCCTCAAGTTTTCACCAGGGTTCTATCCCGATAGGAAGCTGCTACACATATTAGGAGTAAGAATCTCCCTCTATCTGGACGATTGGCTTCTCCGGTCGGAATCAGAGAGTCGGTGCATGAAGGACCTTGGAAAAACAAACCCTCGGTGGATCTTGCCAGAAAGTTAGGAATTCTGGTCAACAAACAGAAGTCCCAGTTGGTTCCATCTCAGAGCATCCTTTATTTGGGGATGATTCTGAATGCTCAAGTTTTTCGGGCTTTCTGTCCCCGAGAGGGTTCAAGGCTGTCTGGAGACAGTTCAGGAGTTCTTGGACAAAAAGGTAAGTTCTGCCAATCAGTGGATGAGGCTCCTGGGCAAATTGACGTCAGTGGAGAAATTTGTGACGTTGGGAAGACTGCACATGAGACCTCTGCAGTTTTTCCTGAGAGCCTCTTGGTGCAGGAAGACACAACCAGAACTCGATTTACCTTTCCTGTCACAGATCAAATAAAAGAGGACCTAAGGTGGTGGCCCTCTCTCGAGCAAGTTGGAAGAAAGGGTTAGATTTACGACCCATCCTCCCGAAACCTACAGTTCTTTTTCCGGACGCATCGGACACAGGTTGGGGAGCCCTACTGGGAAATCAACGGACTTCAGGAGCTTGGTCGGAGAAGGAGAAGAAGTTCCACATAAATAAAGTAAAGGAACTGTTAGCAATTTTTTCTTAGGGCTCAGACAGTTTCGGAGCTTAGTAGAAGGCCGAGTAGTGGGCAGTGCATTCCGACAACTCCACGGCTCTCTCGGTACGTGCGGAAACAGGGGGGACTCAGTCTTTCTCTCTGTACGAAGTAGCCCAAGGATCTCCTCCTGTGGTCAACGTAGCGAAGGTTCAGCTAGTCCCGAGATTTGTTCCGGGAAAGATGAACGTCCTGGGCGGACGAGTTAAGTCGTCAACAGCCAAGTGTTACCTCTGGAGTGGACTTTGGACAACAAGATTTTGTCAGAAACTTTGGCGCCTTTTGGGGAGACCGTCAATAGACCTTTGTTCGACATCGAGGAACCAACCGTCTTTCCTCTCTTTTGTTCTCCAGTCCCAGATCCTCTAGCTTGGTCGGTGGACGCAATGCTGTTGGATTGGTCGGGTCTGGAAGCTTATGCATTCCCTCCGTTTTCGGTCTATAAGAGAGGTGCTGAACAAGTTCATGTCACACAGTCAATGTAACGCTAACGTTAATCGCTCCCTTTTGGCCCAGGAAAGAGGGTCCCGGACCTCTCCAGTTGTTAGTAGACTTTCCCCAGACCTTCTTCCTCCAGAGAAGTGGCCTTCTCAAAAACAACCTCACTTCAAGAGGTTCCCACCAAAAATTGTCCGCTCTAGCTCTGACAGGGTCAGAACTGTCCGAATCTTGTCAGAGCGAAAGGTTTTTCAAGAAGAGCTGCAGAAAGCTATCGCTCGTTGTAGGAGAGAGTCTTCTAACAAACTCTATCAAGGGAAGTGGAGAATCTTCAGAGAGTGGTGTAGAAGTGCTAAAGCTCTGACTTCTGCGACCTCTTTAACAGAAAATAGCAGATTTTCTTCTATTTCTTAGGAACTCAAGAAACTGGCTCCTTCGACGATCAAGAGGATATAGAGCCATGCTCTCTTCGGTTTTTTCGACATCGAGGTTTGGATATTTCCTCCAATTCAGATCTGTCGGACTCATCTTAGGTCTTCGAAACCACTAAGCTCCCGCAAGATACAGTGGCTTGGAACTTAGATGTGGTGCCTTAAGTTCCTCATGGGGCCACCGTTTGAGCCTTTGAAGTCGGCTTCATCAGGGAACTTGACTAAGAAGGCACTCTTTCTTATTGCACTAGCTTCTGCTAACGCGTGTCAGCGGAATTGCACGCTATAGACAAAAAGAGTCGGTTTCTCTCAAGGCAATGCTATTTTTCGGTATCTTTGACCTTTCTAGCCAAAAATGAGAATCCTTCTAATCCTTGGCCGAGGAGTTTTGTGGTAAGGAAACTTATCTGACTTTGGGTTGGACATGAGGAGGAAGAAAGGCTATAATGTCCAGTCAGGGCTATTAAGCAGTATCTGTTTGCCACTAAGGGTATCAGAGGACAATCTTTCTAAGCTCTGGACCTCGGTTCCAAAATCCCTCTCGTCCTCTCTTGCTAAGAATGCTATATCGTTCTTTATTAGAGAGCTTACAGGGAAGCTCACTCGCAGTCCGAGAACGACAAATCTTTCCGTTTCTGAGAGTTAAAGCTCACGAGGTTAGAGCAGTGGCAACTTCTTTAGCATTCAGAAAGAATTTATCTTTCCTTAGCTTTTTTCGATTCTTCAGAGCACGTTCTGGAGAGCGAATTCGGTTTTTGCGAGTCATTATCTCAAAGAGATAGAAACGTTTTCGAGAATTGTAAAACGTTAGGTCCGTGGCGGTTTCTGGCATGTGTTGGGAGAACGGCACAGGGGTCGTCACCTCTATGCTAACTTTTCACCTTGAATAGGTTGTCGAGTTCAAGGGAAGCTGGGGGTACTGAGTACCTGGGATACTCACCAGTCTGTTAGGTCAGATTTTACAATGTTGGGTATATATGTTTTTAAATCTGGTGTTGGTGGACAAAGTTTTTGTATGATGAACTTTCTGGTCTTAGCCCCAGGGGCAAGGCAATCTTTGTTGTTACTATCCTCCGCAGTCAGCCTTGATCGCTTGAACTACGGAAGGATTCCATCCTGTAGAGGCTAACTTTGGTCAAATTCCAATTCCTCTACAATAGTAAGAAGAGCACCGACCAGAGGCAGTAACAGTCTGCTGTAGCTCTCTTACAAGGTAAGGTACAACAGACAACCTTGAGTGTTACTGGTATTGCAATAATGTAACCATTAAAAATACTAGTGGTCCACTGAATCCAACATTCCATAAATGTGTAATCAGCTCATAATGTTCGGTAAGACACTACAATAAAATGAATTTTCATTATTAAATGAAGTTTTATGTATACTTACCGAACAATTATGATTATTACCCACCCTCCTCCCCCTTAGAGGTGGACGGACGGCAGAAAGAATTGGATTCACCTGGGCAGTTTGTACCTGGTTCTCCCGCGAGTGGAGGGAGATGACGTCATCACCACCAGTGTTGGCGACGCCGGACGCGCTAAATTTGAATTTAGTATCCTGCCGCTCGTGGAAATCACGGCTATAATGTTCGGTAAGTATACAATAAAAACTTCATTTTAATAATGAAAATTTCATATCTATGCATCGTGGTTATGGTCTGTCATGGATCTGAGATACATGAACCTGTGTGGATCTTTAAAACTGACTTCAGATTTGATTTCTGACACTAATACAGGCAGTCCCCAGTTAGCGGCAGACTTGGTTAATGGCGATCCGGTTTCATGGGGCTGGTCTAGCACCGTAATGGGCAGAGTTTTGGTTATTGGCACCATAATGTGCTGATATAGAGTTATGGCACCATAATATACCTAGCAGAGGTGCCATCAACTGAGGCTCGGCACCATAAATCACCAAGTTTCCGTTAATGGAGGTTTCGCTTATCAGCACCCGGCCGGGAATGGAAGCCCTGCCGATAACCTGACATATAGGCACTGATTAATAAAGAGTATCATCTACATCTTATCAAAACTTAACCATGAAAAGATGGGGCTGCTGCTAAATAATTGGAAAAACTTCAGAACAGGCTGCTTATTTCCAGCTGCTTTGAGACTGATTACTCATTTGTCATTTTGTACCTTTTAGCTCGTTTTGTTTTCATTCACGTACAATGTTGTTTCCTTTTGCAACTCATGATCTAACACTCAAAAACAAACGACCCTAAGTCAAAGATCCTTCATTTTTTTCAAGTCAAAACCTTGTATAAGTATTACTGACACTTTCAATAATGAATTAACTTCTAAATGCAGTATTCATTTGTACTCATAGATATCTCTGTATTTCTAGATCAGTTCATTGCAGTGGATATCAGCAGAATGGAGCAGCACAGATTTCTCGGCA
Organism: Macrobrachium nipponense; assembly: GCF_015104395.2. Taxonomy (NCBI): domain Eukaryota; kingdom Metazoa; phylum Arthropoda; class Malacostraca; order Decapoda; family Palaemonidae; genus Macrobrachium; species Macrobrachium nipponense. The sequence goes on from NC_087222.1 coordinate 34,126,069, forward strand.
ACAAGATCTGGCAAGTGATGCGATTTCTCCTGTCTGCCTTGAATGAAGCCCCTGATGGGTGCTGTAGTCATGTTACCTTCTCGCAGAAGTAAGTTCACTCATGAGAGATGTTCTTGAGAGAGATCAGATTAGCCGACAAATTGAGGAGCGTTTTTGTTTTGTTAATGGTTGGTCATTACATTGAATAAAACTGAGCTTTCCAAGGGACAACTTTGTTCTCTTAGGAAGGGCGGGATAGATGGTGTCAAATCTTGAAAGCAGTGAAATGAAGTGTTCATTTCACTGCTAATGGGTCTCCTGTAGTATAGGCTTATGCAATAGCTGATGTTTTGGATGTTACCAGCATAAGGGGATCATCCATGGTTCAGCAGTTTAAGTATGATTGTGGTAGAAAGCATTGTCTTTCTCTTCTTGGGAGCTTCTCAAGATAGGAGAAACTGCATAATGTTGGTAAAGAAAAGTTTACAGTTACAAACCCAACTGCTGTTTCCAGAGGTCAGCTTGCAACTTGACTGTGTAGGCCATGTAAGAACGAATGAAAAAATAAGTTCTTTGTGACCTTAAACTGTTATACAACAAAAGTAAAGTAAAATCTTGGCCAGTGCTTCTCGAGGATCCTCCCAAGTTCACATAACCAAGGAGTGATTTAATAAATGTGTCTTCCACTTACAGTTTTAACTTCAACATTCTCTCTCTCTCTCAAACATCCCCCCATATATAACTACGTATAATCGAATGTGATGTTTAATGTATACTTCAAAACTGAAATAAATAAACTTGGACAGAAGTTTTTACCATACTTTTCTTCAGTAACTATCAATTCCAGTTTTCTCAAGATAAACCAAGTCTGTTATGGACATACTGTCATGCACACCTTTTGATTTAGCAGGCATGCCACAAAAGCTGCTGATTTTAGTCTGCTGCATTTACACTGTCTCTCTGTCTCTGTGCTTTTCTCCGTGGTGTTCCCCGAACAACAATGAAATAAATAGAATATTATTCTGTACATAAATCTTTTGCAATAAAAGAACTTGTGGTGTTGAATGAACTCCTGAATACTCTTGTCTCGTTTTACAGCACATTATATTTCTAATTAGCTTTAAATACTAATCGAATGACAGCCATGTGCAAGACAGTTGTTGAAGTAATGTTGCTTTGCCTTTTTATTGATGCAAATGCCTGAATTTTAAAAATTCTTACGTACTTGCTACTTCAGCCACTGGTAGATAAAAAAGGGAGCATTCTTGGTGTCTGATTTGAATGTATATTCAGTAAATAGCTTTGATGGCATCAAGACATACTTAAATGCTATTACTTGTGCTGTATAGGTATCGTCTCACCGGATAGTATGCACATTTATATTTTGTCTTTGACACAAATACTTCACCCTTCTTCAATTTTGATTTGTTTGAACTTATTTTTTGTTCCGACACGGCATACAAACCTTCGGTCCTTTTTACATAGGAAGGTACTAGCGGCAGCTGGATAGGTCCGTAAGCTTTTCGAACAAGGGGTTCGGTAGTTAACTGCTTGTCCGACAGGCGCGCGCGCGCGACTGGGAGGTTAAACAAATCACTTTTGCTTTCGGCCCTCGCAGTGGATGGACGTGTTGTTCGACGCTCTCTGCCGCTTCTCGTCGTTTTGCTTTCTGAGTATTGGTTGTAATTGTGTATGAAAGAGCTTTGATTGAAGTACAATTATTCTCTTTTTTTTCATATTAATTGCTTGCCTTCAATTGATTATGATGAATCTCCTCGCCTCGCTACCCCACGGAGACTTTGCCCGGGTATCGAAGGGCGTAAATGCGGGAAGTTTCAGATCGTTCCCGGAGATTGACCCTCATATTTTGTGTGTGCGGTGTGGCGGGCGCGAATGCACCCGGCCGAGCCCTGTGATGTGTGTTATTGATTGGTCGGAGGCGCAGTGGACTTTGTATGAGGGCAGGAAGAAGCGAAGGCCTCAAAAGGAGTCGTCGGAGAGCTCTCCCGCGACTCCTTTGGTGACGGACCTTCGTCTTCTTTCCTGCCGCCCTCAAGCTCAAACTTCCACGTCTCGCGCCTTCCCTTCGGGGGGGGTGGGGGGGGTCTAGGTCCTTCTCCTCTCCTGACGTGTCGAGTGGGTGGAGGAGGGCGCTAAGATACCCTGACGTAGAGTTGTTACTCTGGGCCTCTATCCGTTCGTCTCGCGCGAACGGGTAGAGGGATCCTTCTAATCACCCGACTTTTGGCCTCCTCAGGCTTGCGGTTGCCGGCGAAGGATGACCTCGGACAGGTGTGGGCATGTGGGGCTGCAGGGCGTGCCGACCGTGTCCAGGGGGCTGCTCTTTCATCCTCGCTGGCTCCGTGGCGGTCACCCATGCAACGGTCACGACCACCACCCACGACCCTTACAACCCCTGGCTATGCTTTCACCTCCTCACCTGGGGTACACCCAGCACGCGGTCTCTGTAACACCACTACATCGGTGCAGGGGCCAGTCGCCGTAACTCGGGGGAGTGTGATGCCGCCACCTGGTTGCCGTGCTGCCGCGACGGGACTTCATGTGCCCGAAGAGCTCGCCCCCCGCCTGGACCTCCCACCGGTACTAGGATGTCTGTGCCGCTGGTTCGACACCTGTACCGCCCACACAGTCTGCCGTACCTGCCGTGACCACCGCCTGCGGTACTGTACCTGCTCCTGCTGGCTCGTCTTGCCGTTCCCGTGATGTTCGCACCTGCTGATGTTGTTCATGTTCCTGGCGCCGTGCTCCCGATGCGGGTCTGGTTCGGACAGGTACGTCCGGGCCCTGTTGCTTCGGCAACAGCAGCCCCGGCTCCGTCCTGGATGACAGATCGACGTCGGTCCTGAGGAGGTTGACGAAGAAGAAGAAGAGGAGGAGGAAGGTGTCGTCGTCGTCTTCATCGTCTTCTTCGTCGTCGTCGTCGTCTGCCGCCTCTTCCCCTTCTTCTTCCTAACCGGCTCCCCAGCCGAAGAAGAAGAAGGTCGCCTCCCCCCCCCCACCCCCTAAGAAGTCTCCTTCGGGAACTTTCTAAGGGCCCGTCTCGCTCTGGGGTGAGACGGGGGGTTCTTCGCTGGTCGCCCTGCTCCTTCGGGAGCAGGGACCCGTCCTCTTCTCCCGCAAGGAAAAGAGACTACGGGGGACCAGAGGGGTGCCGGCTAACACCGGCACTTCCTCACCTGCTGTCAGTGGTTCGGCCACAGCAGCAGGGTCCGGCTCGGCCGCTCGTTCGCGAGAGGTACCGAGTGTACGGTCGCCTACCAGCGACCGTGCAGCCAGGAACCAGACCTCTGAGTCCGCTCAGCGTCAGGGTTCACGGCCCACGGAGCGGAAAAGACTGGTGACAGCCGCTCACGCGACTCTCACCAGGCCAGCTCTCGCTCTGCGGCGAGCAGCTTGGCTACCCGGTCGGACGTGACGGTCATGACCGGCCCACGGGCTGAGGCTGGGAAGAGGTCCCCCCCGTTCGCCGGCACCAGCCACGGCTGGTACCAGCGAACTGACGCACCGTGAGGATACGCACCGATCTCACCGTGACAGTGGAGCTCGCCGGTCGCCTGACCGTCGCTCTCACAGAGAGCGATCGGGTACGGCGACCAGCACCAGCTCCTCTGACACACGAGACGGGGCCGCTGTTCTTCGGTCCAGCCGTTCTCCCCACAGCGAGACGGCTCGACTAGGTCTGCAGCTCGATCGCCACCGCGGGTTGGCGATCGCCTGCAGTCCTCCAAGCCCACTGGTTCTCCAGCCGATGCGAGGAGAGAGCGTCAGGTCTTCCCCTCCCAAATACCTTCAACCCCTCCTCGGGTTACACCGGGAGGGGCGAGGTATTGAGGAGTGATCGTGAGGGGTGCGCCCCCATCAGGATCCCGCCACCGCGTCGTACGCACCAGGCTCGGTTCTCGGGACCAGCCAGGCCAGTACGCACAAGGTGGTTTGGTTGGAGGAGACCGAGAGGGGGGCGGGGGTGTCGCTGCTCCTCTCCTTGAGGAGGGTCTCGGGAGGTGCTCCTGTTGAGGGACTGGACGGTCCCAACTCCGCAGGAGGTGGCAGTCACGCCTGAGATCCAGAGGAACTTTGCCGAGTTTATTGCGCTGATTCGTCAGCACAACGACCTCGGGGAAGGATCGCCGCTCCCACCATCCGAGCCCACGTCCGGCTCGAGTCGTTCTGGGGCCCCGAAGAGAACCCAGAGGGCCCGACGGATGGGTCTGCCGCGTTCGGAGCTTGCGGACTCAGTGCTGGACCGGTTGAATCGCTTGTCTACCGGACAAGACGGTTCGCTCAAGTCTGGCAGGTCGAGCAAGCTGCTTCCACCTCCTCTGCACGACAGCGGCGGTTTTTTACGTGCCATCCTGAGGACCCACCGATTTGCGCCCAAAACAGGTGAACCCGGAGTTAGCTAGGCTGACTCCGGGTGTGTCTGCTGCAACAGCTCCTGTCCGAGAACCCTGTGGTTCTCGCAGCAAGAGGCACTCGGCCTGGAATCTACCGCCATGGCAGCTTTCCCAGGCCGTCTCCTGGCTAGATCTGTGGTCCCTCACAGTATCTAAGGTCGCAGCCAAATCCGGGGGAATTTCTCCCGAAGATGACTCGGCCTTCAGGAGAATTTGCCAGTCTGGGGAAGAAGCCATCCTCCTTCCTTGCCCACCAGACGGTGAACCTGTGGGCCAACCCTGGTTCTCGCGACAAGGGACGCTGTCCTTACTCGGGTTTTGCAGGGCGGCCGGGCGTGAAGCGGCGTTGGGACATCGAAACGGACCTCTACGGAGTTCCACGTTCTCTCTTCCCAGGAGAGAGGTGGACACTGCGGTGGACAGACGGCGCACTGACGACAGTGGACCGTCTGGTTTCACCAGGCAGTCTCGAAGGCTTCTGGGCAGCCTTGGACTGCGGCCAAGTCTAAGAGCTCGGCTAGCGCTTCCTCGGCGGCTAAGACGGTTGCTGCGTCGAAGCCCCGGGGAATGACTCGTCTTCTTCGACTTCTGGCACAAGGGAGCCGTAAACCAGCCCTCTCCCAGCCCTCTCATCCCGTGGAGGGCTCTGGGAAGAAGTCGAAGAAAGGGGGGAACGCTAGGGACGCGTTCCCCCTCACCTGCTGCCGGAAGTGGGGGGGTGCCTGGCCAGCCATTGGGCACGTGGCAGCGCTACGGCGCCGAGACCTGGATTGTAGATGTCCTTTCGGGAGGGATATTCTATACCCTTCGAATCTCGGCCACCCCTCACCTCCAACCCGGTCCAACAGCAGTCGTACGTTCCAGGGTCATCGAAGGACGTAGCACTGAGACAGGAGATAAAGACCATGCTGAGCAAGAGAGCTGTAGAGATCGTCACGGATCAGTCACCGGGCTTTTACAGTCGGGACTCTTCCTGGTGGAAAAGTCTACGGAGGCTGGCGCCCGGTGATAGATCTCTCTCCCCCGAACGGGTTTTGTCTTCGCCAGACCGGTTCACGATGGAGACGGCACGCTCAGTGCTCGGACTCCATCAGGGAGAACGATTTCATGCTTTCAGTGGACTGAAGGATGCGTATTTCCAAATACCATTCATCAGTCCCTCCACGAAAGTACCTCCGCTTCATCCTCGACGGGACGGTGTACCAGTTCAGGGCACTGTGCTTCGGTCTCTCAAACCGCCCCAGGTGTTCACGCGAGTGTTCACTCTGGTGTCTGCTTGGGCCCATTCGCACGGGATACGTCTGATGAGGTATCTCGACGATTGGTTAGTCCTGGCGAGCGCTCGCAGTTGCGGGGCTACAGGGACAGGGATCGACTGCTCGAGTTCTTGGCCACGATCTGGGGATCGTGGTGAAACTTCGAGAAGTCCGATCTCGAGCCCAAGCAGAGGATGAAGTACCTGGGTATGCTGATCGACACGGTAGCAGGGCGAGTCTTCCCCGCGACTCGCGGATCAGCAGATTCAGGGAGGCAGCCAACCAGTTCCTTTCTCGGCAGGAACAGGTAGCTCAGCGATGGCAAGTCGTGATCGGACACCTGTCGTCGCTCGAGAAGTTAGTCCTCACGGGCGTCTTCACCTGCGGTCTCTTCAGTGGAGACTAAAGGAGAGTTGGTCGCAAGGAGACGGATCCCCCAGCTTTCCAGTGTCACTGACATAGGAGGTGAGGCAGGCCTAGCCTGGTGGCTGGACGACAGGAACCTCTTAAGAGGGAGTGCCTCTGCGCACTCCCCCCCCTGGGACATGCAGCTGTTCTCAGACGCATCGACCGAGGGATGGGGCGACACCTGGAGGAGTTGCTGACTTCAGGAGTGTGGGACGAGAACGACAAGCACCTTCACATCAATGTACTGGACTCAAGGCAGCGTTTCTCGCTCTCCAAGTTTAGTTTTCAGGACCGCTTGATGGACACTCAGTGGTGTTGATGTGCGACAACACCACGGTGGGGGCTTACGTCAACAAACAGGGGGGCCTAGGGTCTCTCCGTTGTACAGTTGACTCGGCAGTGCACGAGTGGGCTCAGGCACACTCAATAGAGCTGTCGGCGCTACATTCCAGGGAAGAGGAATGTAGTAGCAGACACGCTCAGCCGTCGGGATCAGGTGATAGGGGCCCGAATGGTCTCTACACCAGGACGTGGCGGAAAGGCTCTTCGACCTGTGGGGGCGACCAGTCGTGGATATCTGTTCGCCACCCGGCAAACAACACAGGAAGCTCCAGGGGTTCTTCTCGGCCGTGCCGACCCCAGGGCATGCTGCCAGAGGACGCTCTTCAACACCCGTGGGACAACCTCTTCGCCTATGCCTTCCCCGTTCAGCCTGAATTCGCAAAGGTGATCAGTCGAGCACTGGTCACCCCCGAATCTCAGGATGATCCTGGTGGCTTCCCAAGTGGCCACAGGCCATTTGGTATCCGGACTGCTGGCTCTTCTCGCAGGAGAACCGAGAGAGATTCCCCCTTGGCACAACCTTCTCGCCAAGCCACACGTCGCGCGGACCACCGAGCAGTCCAGTCCCTACGTCTTCACGGCTGGCTGTTTATCCACCAATCTCTGCGAACGAGAGGCTTTTCTCGTAGCGCAGCAACAGAGATGGCTGGAAACGTTCCGTCAGTCCTCTGCAGCCTGTGTACCAGGGGAAGTGGGCGTCTTCTGGGTGGTTGGTGTCGTAGACGGGGTCTATCTCCCTCTTCAGAGCCCACTCTTCAGCAGGTGGTAGCGGATTTCCTCGTTTTTCTTCGCCGAGAGAAAAGCTCCTCTCAGTCCCCCACAGTCAAAAAGGATACAGAGCCGCCTTGGCGCTCGTCCTGAAACTGAGGGGGGGTTGGGGACATCTCGAACTCGTTCGAGATTTCCTTGCTTATGAGGAGCTTCTGAAAGGTCTGCCCACCCAGGGAACTAAGGCCCCCTGCGTGGGATGTGACTCTCGTCCTTAGGAGTTTTTGACTCGAGCGCCGTTCGAGCCACTCCGGAGTCGTCAGACAGGGATCTGACCCTCAAGACTCTTCTTTTGCTGGCCCCGGCCTCGGCAAATCGGCGAAGAGAGTAGGGGAACTTCATGGTCTTTCCTATGATGTACGACACTCCAGGGGATGGGGATCCGTGACGCTCGATTTTCGTCCCGAACTTCGTTGCGAAGACTCAGAAACCGTCGTCCCTGACGACAGGTCGAGTCATTCACGATTCCCTCCCTAATGGACTTCACCGATAATGATGGCGGATGAGATGCTGCTCTGTCCTGGTGTGAGGGCGCTACGGCGCTATCTGAAGAGAACTCGACACCTCAGGCCTGAGTGTCGACGCCTCTTCGTTAGCACCGGGGTCACCAAGAAAGAGGTATCCAAGAACACTCTTCTTTCTGGCTGCGTGAGGTCACAGGAGGCGTATGAGGCTGATGGTAGTGACGACATCCGTACGTCCCGTCCGAGAGCTCACGAAGTCAGAAGTTATTGGGCCCGTCGTTGGCGTTCCGTAAGAACTTCTCCGTGGCGCAGGTCCTGAAGGCAGGGGTCTGGTCTAACCCAGATACCTTTACGTCTTCTACTTCGTGGATATTGCCCAACAAGGTCCTTGGTACAATTTTCCTGGGACCCGTGGTGGCTGCTCAACAAGTTGTGTAGCTAACCCAGACCCCTCGCAGGCTGAACAGCATCGAGTCCTGGTGTGACTGTGTGGATGGATGTGTGAGTGAGTGAGTGACTGGCTCTCTCTCCCATCTTTTCCTTCCCCTACCTACCTGTGGGCAGAGGGCCATGGTCGTCACTACGCTGGATGAGGACGAGATGCAGGTGAGCTATATGACAGAGCCCCATCCCATATCCCTTTCACTAGGGATAGGAGCAGAATATCCACCATTCCTTCTACAAGGGGGGAAGTGGATGACCTACAAGAGTCAAACCATGACTTTATATTTGCTCTGTACAGGAACAAGTTCTTACATTGCTGGTACGAAGAGATACTGCATGCCTCTCTCTTAGTACTCGGTCCAAGAGGTCTGACCATTGATCCTGCGGTGCACACCCGATCAATCGGACAGAGGCTTGGATCCCCCTCCCGCTCTTACGACCAGGGAGGCTTCCCAAGTTGGGCGAAAAACACCAGTCGTTCACAAAAGATCAGATTCCTCCCACCAAAGAAGTGAGTCTTCCTATTGTAAAAGGACCGAAGGTTTTGTATGCCGTGTCGGAACAAATGACAATTGTCCAAAACATTGCATTTTTCCTAATATACAGGACCTGAGGTCCTTTTACACATAGCCCCACCTCATGCCACCCCTCACTCCTGCAGTTTTTTGCTTGGGCCCAAAAGCAAAAGTGATTTGTTTTTACCTCCCAGTCGCGCGTCGCGCGCCTGTCGGACAAGCAGTTTAAAACTACCGAACCCCTTGTTCGAAAGCTTACGACCTATCCAGCTGCCGCTAGTACCTTCCTATTGTAAAAGGACCTCAGGTTTTGTATAGGTTAGGAAAAATGCAAGTTTTGGACAAATTGTCATTTTTTTTTTTTTTTTTTCATTTCAGTGACCCCTGTATGGGAATAGTGCACGCGGTGCACTTGAGGCATTACTTAAGGCTTTTTGCAGCGTCCCTTCGACCCCTAGCTGCTACATCCCCCTCCATTCCTTTTAACTTTGCCTATGTTCTTATTCTCTTTCTTTGTGCCCTCTCATAGGAATTGTTTCATAGTGCATCTGTAAGGTTTTCATCCAGTCACACCTTTAAAACCTCCTTTACTCTCAATTTTCCTTCCTCGTAGGTCCCAGCACTTGGTCTTCGGCCTAAGTCTTTTCTTATTCTCTTCATTTCAGTGACAGCCTGCAAGTAATGGACCGGTGGATACTGAGCCAGCTGTCTCACCTCGTTAGCAGCGCACAGAAAAAACATTCCGACCTTCCACTTTCAATCGTGTCGTTGCACATTTTGAGTATTTCTGGTACAAGTGCCTTTGTGATGTTTATCTGGTAATTATCTGGTGTTATTTCCTGAGGTAATATTTCTTTGTTGCCTTAAGACCTGTAATTATGGGAGTGTAAATAATTTGCTTTAGTTTATCTTCTTTGTGTATTACGTATCGTAAACGAAGGAGGATCTGCGAGACCTTTGGACGTTAAACGTCCTTTACTGAGCAGAAACACAGTAAAGGACGTTTAACGTCAAAAGGTCTCGCAGATCCTCCTTCGTTTATTTTTCCTTCATGGCATATATCTTTATTTATGGATTTATCACGTTCCTAACTTTCGTGATTCAGTTATACATTACGTATCGTGTTTAATTTTTTGGTCACTTGTCTTTTTTCTGAATCATATTTTGTGTACCTGACAATCTGTGGTTGTGTTTAGGGGAACATGCTCTGTGCAGCATATTTTCATACATTCAACTTCCCTGTCAGATATATACTTAGCTATAGACTCCGTCGTCCCCGACAGAATCAAATTTCGCGGCACACCACTACAGGTAGGTCAGGTGATCCCGCCGCCTGCCGCTGGGTGGCAGGAATAGGAAACTATTACCGTTTTGGAGCCAGATTTTCTCTGTCGCGGATACTAGTAAACATCGTTTGCTAGTTCCTCCTGACGTGATTTTCGAATTTCATTACGCCAGTGATCTTTTGGACTGCTATTTGGTGATGTATTGGATCTTTGGTTGGCATACGCTATTGTGGCATGTTTTTGGATTTGATTTGGAATTTATTTCTCATAATGTCTGACGTTTCGATTTCGTTCAGAGTGTGTGTGAATGAGTTGTATGTGAGACTACCGAAAGCTTCGGTGGATCCTCACACCACTTGTAAAAATTGTAGAGGGAATGTATGCTCGCAATTGAATACATGTGATGAGTGCAAGAATTTGAATGAGGAGGAATGGAAGTTGCTTAATTCCTACCTAAGAAAGTTGGAGAGAGATAGGGCTAGAAAAGCCTCTTCCAAGAGTGTAAGTAGGTCGGTCTCTAACGAGCCAGTTACCGGACTATTGCCTATTGCTAACCCAATTGTTTCCTCCCATACAGCTTTACCTTCCCGATTATCTGACTCGGCAAGCTCAACATCTGAAATTGCGAGTCTGAAAGCTTCGCTTAAGCATATGCAACAAAAAATTAAGGAACTGGAAGGTAAGTGCAGTGAAAGTGTTCCCAGTGAAGTGGAGGGTGCGTCTGATCGGCTCTGTCTCGCTCCCAGGCCTAGACCTCTTTCAAGCTCCCAAGCAGTGGAGAAGAAATGTCGAAAGCCGCAGGAGGAGGTTTCAGACAATCCCCAGGTCAGGCGTCCCCTCGGCAGATCCCGTAGTACGTCCCACGGGCGGGCTGCAAGGAATAGTCGTTGGAAAGACGTCCTTAAACAGTGTTTTTCTTCGTCTGATTCCTCATCTAAAAAAGGATGGAGTTCAGATAGATTGTCGAGACCTTCAAAGAGATCTTGGAAGTCTCCGTCATTTTATTCAAGCCCTGAAGAATTTCCGGAAGAATATCCTCCGGAAAAGAGAAGAAGGAAGGAGGGTTTATTCAAGAAGCTCCTTCTCCTTCATCGGAAATTGGAAAGAAGGACGTAGCTACGAAGATTTTGGAGGATATGCAAAAAAACAGATATCTTCGCTAGTAGGAGTTCTTAAATCGGATCCTCCTAGAAGGAAGGATAGATTTCTTCCGATCAAGAGATCCCGTCCTTTAGAACTCTCTGAGAGCTCGGACGAGGCACCTGCCAGGAGCCTGGCGCCAGCCAGACGTCAGGCTACTGTCAGGCGCAAAACGCCGTCAAGGCGAGAAGATACATATAGATTATCTATATAAATCTCCGACTAGAAGGAACGCGCCTCTGAGGTGTGTCGGAATCGAGGCGGTAAATTGAAAACTCCCGAAATCGGTACGCCAACTCCTGATATGAGGCGCAAAGTGGCTGCCTTTGAAGACTCCTGAAACTTCTGGAGCGAGGCACAAAGCGCTGGAGCGCCTGAAATGAGGCGTAAAAGCTACCTCAAATAACGGAAATGAGGCACAAGGCGCCTGAAGAGCCTGAAGCGGCTGAAAGGAAACGTAAAACTCCTGGAGAGCCTCAAGCTTCTGAAAGGAGAAGCAAAGCACCTGGAGAGCCTGAGGCGCCTGAAACGAGGCGCAAAGCGCCTGAAGAGCCTGAAGCACCTGAACGGAGGCGCAAGGCGCCTGGAAAGCCTGAGGATCCTGAAACAAGACGCAAAGCGCCTAGAGTGCCTGAAATGAAATAAGAAACAACAAGCGCCTGAGGCGACCTGAAGCCAGGCATAAAGCGCCTGAAGAGCCTAAGCCTGTTTCCAAATACCGAGTGCCTGACATCCATCATATGACAGGCAGGCGCAAGGATTTATACAATCCAGGATATGCTTCGACGAGTTATCGGAGTTTGAAGCGGACTTGGAGGCTCCTCTGGGGTGGGTTTTTCTCAAGATCAATTTTCCCCTGACAGGGTCTCTAGGTGTCGCACAGGCGATCGTAGCCACTGTCGGGAAGGAATTGATCATGGAAAAAGGGAAAGAAAGACATTTAAGGACTTCTCCTGGTAAGGACGAAAGGTGTCGCACAGGCGACCGTCGTCCTTGTCAGGAAGGCCTTAGCGTAAAAGAACAACATCGGCCTTCTCCTGGCAGAGACTCAAGGTGCCGTACAGGCGGCCGTAGCCCTTGTCCAGGTTGCAGTCGTGTTGCTACAAGCCCTTTACATTCCCGAGAAGAGGAGTCCTCCGGTCGCACACTCATCTCCGAATAGAACTCAACAAGAATTGGAAGATGTCTCGGGACTTCTGAAGAAAACAAGGGGGCAGGTCTTACAGATTATAACGAAACATTAACAGCCCTCTTGTTAAAAGAATTTGGAGAGTCTCTGAGTCCTGCTGCCCCTCCTTCTCCTAGGTCTTTTATTTTCGAGTACGAAGGCTGCAAAGTCCTCCTTTTCTTCTTGAAGATGAAACAACCGACCATATCAATGGAAGAGGGCTTTGCAGTCGGTCGGAAATTGGCTTAAAAACCAAGGAGGAGGCAGGAAAGACTGTGTTACCTGTCCCCCTTCAGGCTATCAGGAAGGAGAGGGATTTGGTGTAGCACAGGAGAATCTACGGGAACTTTCTCTTCCCTCATCTGCTGAAGCGGACTTCTCGACCTTGGTGGATTCGGCAAGGAGACATGCACTTCCATCGGCCAAAACAAGCTGGACAATGTCAGAAATGGACCATCTCCTCAAGGGAATATTCCATGTCTTGGAAGTTTTTAACTTCTTAGACTGGTCCCTTGGGGCTTTGGCCAAGAAGAGATAACTCAGTTTTTGGAACCAGAAGTCTTGCATAGTGTTTTGGCATGTATGGATAAGGCAGTGCAGGGACGGATCGGCTGAAGTGGCATCCCTGTTCGGGACAGGAGTATTGAAGAAGAGGTCTGTCTTTGGTTCGGTTATTTCTACCAAAGCAGTCTCTCTGGTACAGAGGGCTTCTCTTTTATACGCCCCTCTGTCAAACAGCTGTTCCTTCTCAGTTGGTAAAGGACATTTCCCATACGCTTACTGAGAAGGCAACACAGGATTTGCTGGTACATTCAGCTAAGAAGCCTAGACCAGCTGCTTCTGTCTCGAATAGGGAACCAAGACCTGCCCAACAGCCCTTTCGAGGTAGAACTTTTAGCCGAGCCCCAAGGAAGAGAGGAGGAGAGAAAAGAGGAAGATCTTCCATCAGAGTTCCGAGGAAGAACGCTAAATGAGGTTCAGTCCTCCAACACAGTAGGGGCCAGACTTCTGGGATTCACAGAAGCATGGACTTTCAATGAAAGCAGATTCTTGGTCCCTACAAGTTCTAATGGAAAAGGATACCTCATCCCCTTCAAGAACAAACCTCCATTGACGACAACACCGAGGGAGCTGTCAGCGAGATACAAAGACCCTGTAAGAGAGAGACCCTTTCTTGGGTTGGTGCAGCAAATGTTGGAGAAGGAGGCCATTGAGATAATACAGGATCCGCACTCCCGGGGTTTTTACAATCGCCTATTTTTGGTGCCGAAGCCTCGGGGGGGTGGAGGCCGGTCCTGGACGTGAGTGCATTTGAATCGCTTCGTGGAGAAGACAAAGTTCTCCATGGAGACATCCAACTCGGTTCTCTCTGCTCTCCGTCCAGGAGATTGGATGGTCTCCCTTGACCTACAAGATGCGTACTTTCACGTCCCCCTGCATCATTCGTCGATGAGGAACGGCGTTGATGAGGAACGTAGCAAGATGGCTGCATCTAAAGGGGGTGAGGATATCTCTTTACTTAGATGACTGGCTTATAAGAGCACAGACAAAACAAAAGTGCATGGAGGACTTAGAGATAACTCTTCAATTGATCAGATCTCTCGGATTGCTCGTAAACCTCGAGAAATCTCACACGATCCCCAGTCAGACTATCGTCTATTCTGGGGATTCGGATGGATTCTCGGGGTTTTCGAGCGTATCCATCCCAGGAAAGAATTTCGAAAGGGTTTGAAAAAATCTCGGTCTTCCTAGAGAAGGAACAAAGCTCAGCGAGGGTATGGCTCAGTCTTCTGGGCACCCTTTCCTCGCTGGAGCAGTTCATCTCTCTAGGGAAGCTGAATATGAGACCCTTGCAGTTCCATCTAAGTAGGAGTTGGAACTGAAGAAAGGGAGATCTTTTGGATACCTTTCCCATAGGAGAGTATCAAAAACCAACCTTACGATGGGTGGTTAGAACCGCTGAGCTGAAGAAGAACGAAGGAGTGTCCTTGTCCCTTCAGAACCCTCACCTGTGTTGTTCTCAGACGCTTCGGACACGGGGTGGGGAGCAACACTAGGGACAAAGGAAGTGTCAGGCAGTTGGACAGAAGAACAGAAGGCCTGGCACATAAATGCAAAGGAACTCTTAGCAGTACACTTGGCACTGCAATTTTTTTTTTTTTTCGAGAACGAGGTCAGAGGCGTGGTGTCCAAGTCAACTTGGACAACACCACGGCTCTGGCTTATATAAAAAAACAAAGGGGGACACATTCTTTCTCCCTTTACCAACTAGCAAGGGATCTGTTGATATGGACAGAAGAAAGAGGGGATACGACTCCTGACGAGGTTCGTTCAAGGAGGAAAGAAACATAAGAGCGGACAGATTGAGCAGAAAGAACCAGGTCCTTCCAACAGAATGGACCCTTCATTCGCAAGTCTGCCAGCAAACTAACTATGGTCTCTTGGGGGAAGCCTCAAGTAGACCTATTTGCAACATTCCTATCCAGAAGGATGGAGAACTTTTGTTGTTCGTGGGGGACGATCCCAGAGCCCTATCATAGATGCCATGCTCATGGATTGGAAGGCATAGACGCTTAGTGTTTCCCCCTCCCATTCAAGATGCTGGGGAAGTAATGAGAAAGTTCGTGTCCTCGGAGGGAATGAGGATGACATTGATCGCTCCTTATTGGCCTGCAAGAGAATGGTTCCACAGAGGTACAGGAATGGATAGGGGACCTTCCCCCAGATCAAGAAAAAAAATCTTCCCGAAAGACAGATCTGCTCAAACAACCCCACTTCGGAGAGGTATCACAAGAATATCCACGCTCTCGCTCTGACTGCCTTTCGACTGTCGAAAGATTGGTCAGAGCGAGAGGCTTTTCTCGCAAGACGGCAAAAGCATGCTGGAGCAAGAAGGTCCTCAACCATGCGGATATACCAATCGAAGTGGGAAGTTTTCCGTAGATGGTGTAAGGCGAAGAAGCTGTCCTCCTCCAATACCTCTGTGACCAAAATCGCTGATTTTCTTTTGTTTTTACGAGAAGAATCTCATCTGGCAGTGTCAACCATTAAAGGTTATAGGAGCATGTTATCAGCTGTGTTCAGTAATAGGGGCCTGAACATAGAGAATGACAAAGATCGCATTATGGAGGAGTAATTTTAGTTTATATTTGACAACATCGTCCAAAGGTGTGTGAGAGAGAGAGAGAGAGAGAGAGAGAGAGATTGGTGGAAGAATGAATGGAGTGGTTAGATGGCGGTCGGAAGCATTGTCTGTTGTGGCACTCTGTAGGTAGTCAATGGAAGTCTGTTACGAGAGTTGTAAACAGTGAGGTGTCTGGTGAAGTCAGTGTTGGTTTTGGCAGCAGTTTTCCTTTGGTGTTTCGTTGTTTGTGTGTTATTTGATAGATTTTGGGGTTGTGAAGTTGTTGTGCATGTGTCTGTCTGGTTGTGGTGAGGTTAAGAAGGTTGGTGGTGCATTTTCGGTGTCTGTTAGTGGTGGTTGGGGCAGGGTTGGTTTTGGCGGGTTATTGTCCTGCTGTGTTTTTTAGTGTTAAGTGGAAAGTGTGATTGAGGGTGGGTTTGATAGCCAGACAGGTTAAGTTTATGTGGGGAGGTTACTTGTTTTTGTGATCCCGCCACAGCATGACTTAATTAGATCATTTGAAACTACAAAATTAAGAACTTCTCTCACCCCTAGTTGGAATCTGGATGTGGTTCTCAAATTTCTTATGTCAGAAAGATTCGAACCTCCCGATAAAGCTACTTTCCGGGACTTAACTAGAAAATGTATTTTCTTAATAGCTCTCGCCACTGCGAAAACGAGTGGAGTGAGCTGCAAGCGCTTGACTCGAGAGTGGGTTTTAAGAAGGATTTGGCTGTATTGTCCTTTAAGCCTTTATTTTTAGCTAAAAATGAAAACCCCTCGAGACCTTGGCCTAGGACTTTCGAAAGTACAAGGGCTTTCTTCTAACGTTAGTTGGGAATGAAATGGAAAGAACATTGTGCCCTGTGAGAACTTTGAAGTTTTACCTGCAGAAGAAGAAGCAGTTGCAGGGTTGCAATCAAAGTTTATGGTGTGCGGTTAAAGACCCTAAAAGAGTGATGCATTTTTTGTTAGAAACATTATAACTGAAGCCCACATGAGTTGTGATAGTGAAGCATATAACCTTCAAGGGTAAAACAGCACACGAAGTACGTGCAGTCGCTACATCATTGTCGTTCAACAAGAACATGTCAATGAAGAACATCTTAGCGGCCACGTATTGGAGATGTAACTCAGTGTTCGCCTCACATTATTTGAAAGATGTGAGGGTAACATATGAGAGATGCTTCTCTCTAGGACCTTATGTATCAGCGGATACAGTGCTGGGGAAAGGAGAGAAGACTGATCCTTAATATTAATTTTTGTCCTTATATTTTATAGTGTGTGATTTTAAAATTACGTAGTTGGTGTTGAGTTTTTAGGTTGTTTGAAAGGTGTTTGGGGATAACGTCTTTCAATCATATATACTAATCCACGGTTAGGATCGGGTGATCGGGATCAGTGTTTTACTCCTTTATATGGCAAGAGGCATAGGTATATTGTCATGTAAGTGAATAAGACTCCAGTGACAATTGCCATTAGGTTCTGTTGAGTAAGTGGATAAGACCCCATTGACAGTCCTTTCAAGAGTTCTCAGCCATAGGGCACACCCTTGCTGAAGCTTTTGAGGCGAAGCAGACTTCTAAGCACAAGCTATGAAATCTCCCACCTAAACAGGTAGGAACTAGGGTATTGTTAATTAACTTGTATTACCTACAACATATGTTGTTTACCTATCAGGTCAGTAATTAGCTGTCTCTTGCCCTCCGCCAAAGGTGCCAATCAGCTAAGTATATATCTGACAGGGAAGTTGAATGTATGAAAATGATATTGTTATTGTACAATAAAGTTTCATACATACTTACCTGGCAGATATATACAATTGTATGGCCCACCCAACCTCCCCTCAGGAGACAGGTGGAAGAGAAAATCTGGCTCAAAACGGTAATAGTTCCTATTCCTACCACCCAGCGGCAGGCGGCGGGATCACCTGACCTACCTGTAGTGTGTGCCGCGAAATTTGAATTTCTGTCGGGGACGACGGAGTCTATAGCTAAGTATATATCTGCCAGGTAAGTATGTATGAAACTTTATTGTACAATAACAATATCATTTTTCATGTTAGGTGTACTTAGCATATTAAAACCTACATTTTCCAGGAGTATAACGTTATACAAATTTTACAGGAGAGTATAAAGCCCGTTTTGAAATCAAGAGAAGCGCCCCTCCAGATTCTCTGGACGTGTATGGACGTATGTCTTCGTCTCTTGTCTCCTTTTATGCCATTCTTGACTGAAGAGCTCTACCAGAGGCTGCCACAGCATTGTGAAAAAAGGGACAGCATTCTGCAGTGTCATTGTCCACAACAAGATGAGGTAAATATTTGCTGAGATACTCTGCATGACTGTGGCAGTTTCATCGTTGGAAAAGAGCTCCTGTTATTCTTTTATTTCACATGCAAACAAGTTGTGATAATTAGTTCAAAAGTACCTTAGACTCCCCTTATTCCCTGTTGGGAAAAAGGTTAGGATGAGGTAGGGTGAACTTGCTCAGTCTACTAGGTCCTGATTTTGGGTTGAACATTCATGAAATGTCCCACCATAAGCCACATATCTACAGGTCTTTAAAAGACCCATGGAACTGTAGGTACAAAGCAAAATATGTAGCATGACAGGAAGGTATCACAATTAAATCATGAGTAATGTTGAAGAAAAAATCAAAATGAAAATAAGGGAGTTGGATTTAAAGGTTGCTAATGGGTTCAAAATACATGCAAATGCCCTCTTATACATTGTCACTTCATAATCTAATTAAATCTTATATTAAGTTTACTAATTATCTTATAGTATATGTATATTTCCATTTCTGGACTGGGCTTGTGACATCCAGCTTTTCCAACTGTCCCTAATCCCTTCTCATTACAAAACCTAACTTTGATGTATCATACATAAATCAAGAATGGAAGTTCAGATATGTGAGTCTGCCATAGTTAAAAAAAAAATCACTGAGATGATAAAAACTATCAATGTAAAAGTCAGTAATATACTGGACAGCAGAAACTAATCCCTTGTTTACATTTCCAGTGGGACTGTTGGCAAAACAAGCATTTGGAGGTTCAGGTAAAGATGCTACTTGAAGCCGTCTCAGCCTTGCGATCTCTGAAAAGTGCTTACGGCGTTGACAGTCGTCAGCGTAAGGAAGTCCAAGGTATGAAATATGTTTTTGCAGTTTGTATTTATATGTGAAAGTAGTTGTTTTCTTACTGTTGTACATAGCTATCTTTTGCTCTGCGGATGCAGGTTCTCTTTCTTGTTATTTTATTGTCAAATCTTTCCCTTTACCTTCTCTGACTTCTTAATGAGCACCTTATTCTCTGGAAGCTTGGATCAAGGCAAGATGACCCTGTGAGCTTGTTCCATATGAATAGGGGTCACCCTCTAAATACTAATGATAATAATCAGAATTAGATTAAAGAACTTCAGACTGTTTTCTTTTGCATGTAATAATTTTTCTCTACCACCTTGAAATAAAATGAACCTATAGGTGCATTAGAACATGCTGAAGTTTTAATAATATTAAAGTCCTTTGAAGGTTATACGCTCATCTTTCAGGTAGCATTCTGAGTGAGGATCAGAGTACGACATCATTTCTCGAAGAAACGGCTCCTGTGGTGGAAACACTTGCTCGCATCGGTTCATTTGTTGTTCACAAACAATCGTCCAAACCTCCAGCTGCGTCAGCTGTTAGTACGATTTCAGATAAAACCAGAGTTTACCTTCATCTTGAGGTAGAGTGTGAATGTGTTTAACTGTTTTTTGTTATTAAGTGCAAAAAAAAGTGAAGTACTATATCTTAGTTTAACCAGACCACTGAGCTGATTAACAGCTCTCCTGGGACTGGCCCAAAGGATTAGATATTTTTAGTGGGCTAGGAACCAATTGGTAACCTAACAACGGACCTACAGCTTATTGTGGGATCCGAACCACATTATATCGAGAAATTAATTTCTATCACCAGAAATAAATTCCTCTGATTCCGCGTTGGCCGACCCAGGAATCAAACTTCGGACCACCGGGTTGGTAGCCGAGCGCGAAAACCACTCGTCCAACGAGGAACTGTTATTAAGTGCAACATGATAGAAAATTTAATGAAGTCTTATAACCTTATTCCTTTGGAGGGGTAGGGTTGCTCATGTTACTTGTATTTACGTTATCGAAGGGTTTTTGTCTAATTGTAATGCTTTTTATATAATTAAACAAGATAATGTAGTGATATTGTTTTTATAATGACAAGACAATTAAGGGATACTGACCTCAATATTGTGGTGTACATTACAATATTTATTTGTGCCATGTCTGTCAGAAAGCACAGACCTTTTCAAAATTAACTGAACAACTGGTTGAGTAGCAACACTGGTCAGCAGTATGTGGCTTACGTGTCACTCCAAGCTGACCCAGAGTTTTGGAAGCCAGACTGAACTCATTACTACACCTTTGTAACTACCAGTCTCACTCTAGTCAGACATCAAGTTTATAGAGCTGTAGAGAAGTTGCATATGACACCTTTCATTTTGCTCATTTCATTTCGGTAACTGTTTATCATATTCATTTCTGACTGTGGGTAATGAGGGCCCTGGATTCTGTCAGGTAGAGAAACGCAGCAGGGAACTGGTCAGCCACCATTCATGTGTTCAGCCAAGGGTACTTTGACAAGTTTTCCATTTACATCCAGGACTAATGAACACCCCCATGACCAATAATTAGGTCAGTGCACCTGGGCAGAGGTGATAGAAATCTTCTTGCCAGACTTTGATGCACTTGAGACAGCCTAGTAAAGCCAGAGATTAGGTGACAGGGACATTACACAGAAAAGTACCATAGACAGTGGAACACACCGATGACCCAACATGGTTGAAAACCATTTCCTTGAATATGGTACTATTACTATTCCCCTGAAGCTTTGGTAAAGTCCCAGAACTGGTGTAGATCCTGGTATTATGACCTGTTTAAGTGACTTTCCATTTTATTGGATATTGTCCAGACTGGTCTAGGACGACGTAGTGTGGTGCCTACAAATTCCTGATGAAACACAGACTAATGAGAGATAGTATGAGAGATTTGACTAGCTCTGTTTTCCCACCAGGGTCAAGTCCCATCCTCCTTTTTTTTTTTTTTTCTTTGGGCCCAGACAAGTAAAAGGCATTACACAGTTTGCTATGCTATGGTTCCTGAAGTGTAGCAATTTATCTGACCACGGGGTGTTTTTATCCTGCTCTGTATAAGATTTAAAAAGAAAATGGTTGATGTTTAATGCATAACTGGTATTAGACACTTATGCACATGAACTTTACTTTATATGTAAGCTGTTTTGATAGTTTGTGTCAAAGGTTTCATCACCATGATGTGTGCAATACATTATTTTTATTATTATTCTGAAATGAGACCTATTTATATGGAATAAGCCCCATTGACTTGAAATTCAGTCAATCATGTTCATTAGGAAGAAGTAAGAGGTAAAGGGAAATGCAGAAAGAAGAGACTGCACTTTATATATATATATATATATATATATATATATATATATATATATATATATATATATATATATATATATATATATATATATATAAATGAATTAACAAATAAAAATAAATTAAATGCATGGGGAATAGTATTAGTATAGTAATGTACTGCACCTTTGCTTGAACTATGCAGTGAACAATTTGATTTGAATAAGTACATTAATTTATTCCACATTTCTGTTTTGACAGGGTCTGATTGACCCTGCACTGGAACTGCAAAGGCTGGAGAAGAAGCTGTCAAAACTGAAGAAGTCTGAGAGCGACATTTGAAGAAAATGTCACATAAGCGTTACAAGCAGAAGACTTCCTATCTGCGCAGGAGTCCCTAGAAGCAAAGGTGAGGCTTTCGAGATGAACCATTTGGTTCCTGAAGTTGGTACTACTCTGTCTTGCAGGTCAAAGTGTTCTTCCAGTACAAGGTTGAGGGGACAGAAATATTTAGTATTGTTTAGTTGGCTACGCACAGCACAGGCAGTGTACAGTATTCTACAAACATATTTAAAATCACTGGAAAAACATCATTGGGATGCAGTCGAGTTTAGCCAGGGAAAAATCCTTTGCCTACATCAAAAAGCGAAGGAAAGATGGACAATTTGGTCACGTTATTGCTTAAGTCTGAATCTGTAATATATTGTCATTTTACTCCACTTACACCACATTAAGTTTGTTATTAATCAACAACAGTAGAAGTTATCACTTACTAAGTGAGTAGTATTTAGTATTTTCCCAGAAATTCAACTTGAATATCTTTCTAATAATTTTAATTTTGTTTGCAGTTGACGAAGATACAGAAGGAGATGGAGCAGATTGCAGTCCTTGCACGAACAATTGAGGAGTTATAGCTTACTCCTTCTTCCTCTCAGTGTTTGTATTCGACATACCTCAAGTATATGTACTTCAGTCCTGTAAATATTTGAATTGAATGTTACAAACCCTTTGTGTATGAATGACTTGTATGCCCATGGAATTGCAGAATCTTCATACCTTCATCCCCAAGTAATGGTCAGTCATCCTGATGCTTCTCCTCCTACTGTCTAGCCTATCAAAACCATCTGATCACCAATTTTCATGAAATCATGATGAAACACTCGTTTCTCCTGCACTGAAGGAAATTGACCAGTGAAACTCTTAAAAAAAAAAAAAACATCCTTTATTGGCTTAAAGACTGCATCCTTAAAATTAAGCTTCTCCGTTCATGAGTTCTACTTCTGGCGGCAAATCCGGCAGCTTGAGTCGATTTCTCTCCTTCAGGTACGGCGCGAAATACCGCGGGTTGGTCACAAAATGCTTGATCTTCGTCCGAATTTGTTTCCACGAATCTTGGTAATAGTTCATGGGATCTCTGGCCATTGCCTGCAAAAAGAAAGAAAAAAAAAAGGCATTAATCTTTCTAGCACACCAGTTTGTGGCTGGTATCTTTTCTGTTCATTGACCCAAGTTGACATCAACTCAAAATGCTAGGTCTACCAAATTACAATACAGGCAGTCCCCGGGTTACGACAGGTTTGGCTTACGACTTTCCAAGGTTAAGGCGCTTTTCAATTATATTCATCAGAAATTATTTCCAGGGTTAGGACGCCTACAACGCTCATCTGGCAGAAGAAATATGACACCAAAAATGCAAAATAATCAATATTTGAAGGTTTTTTTCATGCAAAATGCAATAAGAATGCAGTTTACATAGTTTTCAATGCACCCAAAGCATTAAAAGTAAGGTTTTTTTAGGATTTTTGGTGATGTTCTGGCTTACAACGATTTTCGGGTTACAAAGCGTCTCAAGAACGGAACCCCCTTCGTAACCCGGGGACTGCCTGTATAGTAGCATCTCAACTTACAGATGCTTTTTGGGTCTGGCCCTCTAACATAGCCAACAAGTACAGGAGTTCATTAAGTTACAGTTTGCTAACTGAGATTTTACTGTTTTGAAAAAAGAGAAATATAAGAAAATAGAAAGCAAGAGACTTATCAAAACAATTTTACAAGTATTGCTTACACATAACCAAGAAACGACAGTCTGCTTTTGTCCAACTAGCACACACTGGATTTGTACTGAATCTCCTGTTGAGAGGTCGTCTACACTAACTTAACCTGATTCTATCTGTTCTCCACGGCTTAATCACTCTCCCGTGCCTCGTTGATCAGCATCAAACTTTTCAAATTCTCTTGATACTTGGCTACTCGTCATGGAGGTCTGTTAACCTGACAATATGTCAGCTCCAAGCTGTACTATTTCAGTGGATAAGAAGAAGAAAAAAAAAAAAAAAAAAAAAAAAAAAAAACACTGACCTTGAAGTCACTGCCATGTTTGTCAAGCATAAGCGTAGCGAAATCCACGAGGTCTTTAGGCAGACGAACTCCGCCGACGATCTGTTTGGGTATTTTCTTAGCTGCAAGCTTCTCTAGATGTTCAATCTTGTAAAATAAGAAGAAAAATCAATAATTTGTTGATATAAAATTGTTTACAATCCTGACAGTTTTTAAAAATAATACGTACTTGGTTTCAAAATATTTATTTTGTTCCCTGACCCCAAACATTTATTACAAAGAAGCCCTTCTATCTAATATGCTATTATGAAGTGTGAAAGTCATGGATTAAGTTATGTTTACAAGTGCATATACAGTATTTGAATGCTCATGAATGTGTGTGTGTAAATAAATATTAGTCTGCATTTGCAAATAAAAAGGAAAAATGACAATTTGTCCAAAATTGCATTTTTCCTAACTATACAAACCTGAGGTCCTTTTACAATAGGAAGGTACTAGCGGCAGCTGGATAGGTTGTAAGCTTTCGAACAAGGGGTTCGGTAGTTAACTGCTTGTCCGACAGGCGCGCTGCAGCGCGCGACTGGGAGGTAAACAAATCACTTTTGCTTTTGGCCCAAGCAAAAACTGCAGAGTGAGGGGTGGCATGAGGTGGGACTAGTGTAAAAGGACCTCAGTTTGTATAGTTAGGAAAAATGCAATTTTGGACAAATTGTCATTTGTTTCCGACACGGCATACAAACCTTCAGGTCCTTTTACAATAGGAAGACTCACTTTCTTGGTGGGAGGAATCTGAGTCTTTTGTGAAACAGACTGGTGTTCGCCCAACCTTGGAATGCCTCCCTGGTTGTAAGAGCGAGGGAGGGATCCAAGCCTCTGTCCGATTGATCGGGGTGTGCACCGCAGGATCAATGGTCAGACCTCTGGACCGAGTACTAAGAGAGAGGCAAGCGTATCTCTTCGTACCAGCAAACAAGAACAAGTTCCTATTTGCAAGAGGCAACATAAAGTTATGGTTTGTCTCTTGTTGGCATCCACTTCCCCCCCCTTGTAGGAGGAAGTGGTGGATATTCGCTCCCATCCCTAGTGAAAGGGATAGGATGGGGCTCTGTCGAGTAGCTCACCGGCATCTCGTCCTTATCCAGCTAGGTGATGACCGTATCCCTCTACCCACAGGTAGAGGGGGAGAAAAAGATATGAAGAGAAGCCAGTCACTCTCTCATTCACATATCTATTCTTACAGTCACACCAGGACTCGATGCTGTTCAGCCTGCTAGGGTCTGGGTTAGCTACACAACGTGTTGAGCAGCCACACGGGTCCCAAGGAAAACGATCCAAGGATCGGTGGGCAATATCCAAAAGGTAGAAGGAGGTGCCAGTGGTCTGGTTGTACCAGACCCCTGCTTCAGTACCTGCGCCACGGAGAAGTTCTTGTGTAACTCGAGGGAGTGTACTTCTAGGTCATCTTGGTGCTGACGAAGAGTCTTCAACACTCAGCTGGGATGTCGAGTTTCTTCAGAAAGCGCGGTCGCGCTTTCACAGGACAAAGCAGCATCTCCTTCGCATCGAAGGCGGTGAAGTCCATTAGGGAGGTTGATTGAATTGAATATAGGATTTAGGCATTAAGCCAAGCACTGGGGTCCATTAGGGAGGGGATTGTGAAGGACTCTAACCGATCGTCAGGAACCGAAGGGTTCAGAGTCTTCGCTACGAATTCGGTACGAAATCGAGCGTCACGAATCCCCATCCCCTGGATGCTTGACTTCGCAGGAAAAGTCATGCAATTACCTCAGAGGAAAAGAAGGGAATGGTCGTATGACCTATCCCTCTTCTCGACTTCGGTGATGTCCTGTACCCATACTGGTCTATCCGTCTGCAGCGAAGTTGTTCTTCTCGGTAGTGGATAGGACACCGACTCAATGGTGGGTGTCGATGGTATGGTACTGTGACAAGCCGTTAGGACGAAGAAAAGACTGTTATGGAACAAACCGACTAAGTCCACAGCGAAGTTCGTAACAGACTTGGGCGCTCTGACAGCTGCCGACTGACTGCGTTCGGTAGGAGGCAAGTTTGTCCAAGCACCCGAGCAAGTCACGTGACCTTCGCCTTTAAAAGGGTTATGCCAAGAGATTAAACAAATTAATTTGGTCGTCACCGATGCCAGAAAGGCAAGGTGATGACTCTCTAAGGCATGTGCCCAACAGGCGGAAAGTCAATTTGCCTTCTAGAAACCGAGGTCCCTGATGGCAAGATATCTCAGAGTATAGTTGATTCTCGGCTAAGGAGAAACAACACTATGTGTCGTTGAAGACGAAGGTGTACAGAAAATGCAACCTACGTCTTCACAGCTGAACCGAGAGAAGGATTCTCAAGATTCTGAACCTGTGCTACAAAGATGAGAACGCTAACCGCTATTCATTGCTGTCCGGTGAGGATCGTAGTTGCAATAAAAGCGGAGCGCTTTTCAGTAATGAAAGACAGGGAAATACTGCCTGAAGAACTGCTTCTCATGGGCTGAAACATTTGGAAGTAGAGCTGTCCAGGTCGGAGAGTAGGCGATGTCTTCTGACATATCTGTTAATTCGGGGCGAGCAATGAATAATTGCACACCTACGAATACGAGATATTTTGAAGACAAACTCAAGATGTCTGCAAAAATCATTCGCATCAGATGTCTGCAAAAATCATTTCGCATTATCGCGGTGCGATGCAGCGGGAGACTAGTACAGACTTCTGTTACCGTGCGGTAACAGAAAGATGAAAGAGTCCAAGAGATATCTCTGTTGAAAATTCTCGCAATGTCGAAGGCGATGAAATCGAGCGTCACAGCAGTAGATGGTCCTTCATTATTGCGAGAATCCCCGTTAATCAGAGACCTAAGTCCATGATTGTTGGGCAGAGATACGGTTCGGTAGTCAATCAAACCAGGGGAGAGAGAGAGACGTAACCGACCGTGCATCTCCGAGACCTAGCTGATACTGAGCCGCTATCAGGCAGTTCAATACGCAGTAGCTCTCGGTGACTCGTCATCCTGAGTTGCCAGTAATCCATTATTCCACGAAGGAATGCGTTCGGCTAGAACCATCGAGCATAAAGAAACACGCTCGAGCAATTATATTTAAACGAAACGGATTTCGGTAAATACAAAAGCTGATTTGGTGTTGTCATGACAATACCAAGTATCTAAAATCGAAACTGATAACTGCTGGGAGGTTGCAGGCAACCCCGAGTTGCAGTTCAATTAAGATACAATTCGTCTCGGTCACAAACCGTAGAGTTAACTACGGTATGCGCCTACCCCCCGGACAATTCAACTGTTAAAAGAATCATGTCGCGAGGGTAATATACGTAGTATATTTGTAGGTTCTGTACCACGACCTCCATCCTAAATTCTTTTCTCTCGAGGAATGAGAATAAGGATTGGAGATCGACCGCCTTCGTTTCTCTAGTCAAGAGAGGTGAAGGAGAAGTCTTTCCCAAAGGAAAGCTTCAATGGTGAACAGATACCGAAGACGATAGTTCAAGCCAAACTGGAAGTTCCCGTCCGTTCTCTATTCCAGGTTAATCGCCTACTGTGAGATACTCTTCTTTCAGCAGCAGTCTTCTTCCAAATGCTAGAAATTACAGGAATTCGAGCATAAGCGAGGTTCCGATTATCGTGTAACAATTATCGGGGATTCTCGCTCACTTTGGACCGTGGTCTCGCTAAGTGTTTGGAGATCGTAAAAAACTCGAACACTCTGAGTGCGCTAGAAATTCCGTAGAATTCTAAGCACTATGCGAAACCCCCCCCCCGAATTCGTCAAACGATATCGGCTGGTCTCCTCCCGATTCCCGTAGAAATCGAGAAAGGGGCAGGAATCCCTCCTCAACGACGGGGCCGGGGCTTACGTCAGGTAGGACCCGAAGGTCCCCCGGTAGCGCAGCCCCTAACGTGGGATCTTACAGAGAAATATCTGTAGGATCCCTCCCCTTCCCTCGTAGCCGTAAGGAGAGAGGGAATGGGGGAGGAATTGGATACTGGCTCGCCTTCCAGCGGAACTAGCAGTTGGAGAAGAAAAGGAGCAGCCATCGCCTTAACGGCGATGGCCTCTCAGAGCCTGGGAAAACGTATCGTCAGGAGAAACGTTTTCCCCGAGGATGGGTTACGAACTCATACGTGTAGGTAAGGGTCTGCCGCCACTGTGAACGTCGTCTGGGTGGGGCTGATCGACACCTGACAGGAGAGCCGATACCGTCCTCCGACTCATTCCAGTCCTCGTCGAGGTCGAAACCTCAGGAGGACCTAAGGGGTATTCAAATACGGTGTCCGAAGACACGTAGAAACGCCTCTGTCGCAGTAGAGGAGTGAAGTAGCTTGTTCGACCGGTCCGACCGAACTGAGAGCGCCTTCTTGTCCGGAGACGAGAGACTACCTGGTTCAACACGTCGGCAAGCTCCGATCGCGGCAGACCCACCGTCGATTTTGGGTTCCCTCTCGGGCCCCTCCCCCAAAACAACTCGAGCCGAGACGTGGCTCTGCTGGTGGGAGCGGCGATCCTTCCCCGAGGTCGTTGTGCTGACGAATCAGCGCCATACCTCTGGCAAAGTTCCTCTGGATCTCGGAAGTCACAGCATCTTGCAGAGTAGGACCGTTAAGCCCTTCGAACAGAGCATATTCCGAGAACCTTCCTCCTAAGAAGGGGGAACAGCGACAGCCCTCTCGGTCTTCTCCATCCACTTGCGCATACGTCCTGGCCGGTCCAGAACCGTGCCTGGCACGTAGGGCGTCGTGGTGGGATCATGAGGGGCGCACCCCTCACGATCACTCCTCAATATCTCGCTCCTCCCGGTGTAACCCGAGGAGGTTGGAGGTAGGGGAGAGGCAGACCTGACGCTCCCTCCTCGCTCTTGGCAGAACCAGCAGGCTTGGAGGGCTGCAGGCGATCGTCAACCCGCGGTGGCGATCGAGCTGCAGTCCTGGTCGAACCGTCTCGCTGTGGAGAACGGCTGGACTGAGCACAGCGGCCCCGATCTCGAGTGTCCGAAGAGCTGGTGCTGGTTGCCGTACCCGATCGCTCTCTGTGAGAGCGACGGTCAGGCGACCTGCAGGCTCCACTGTCACAGTGAGACCGGTGCTTGTCCTCACGGCACGTCACGTCGCTGGTTCCAGCGTGGCTGGCACCGGCAAACGGGAGGACCTCTTCCCAGCCTCAGCCCGTGGCTGGTCGTGGACCGTCACGTCCCCGGTAGCCAGCTGGTCGCCGCGAGAGCGAGAGCTGGTCTGGTGAGAGTCGCGTGAGCGGCTGTCACCAGTCTTCCGCCCCGTGCCGTGAACCTGACGCTGAGCGACTCAGAGGTCTGGTTCCTGGCTGCACGGTCGCTGGTAGGCTACCGTACACTCGGTACCTCCCGCGAACGACGAGAGGCCGAGACGGACCCTGATGCAGTGGCAGAACCACTGACACCAGGCGAGGAATACCGGTGTTAGCCGGTACCCCTCTGGTCCCCGTAGTCTTCTTCCTTGCGGAAGAAGAGAGGGCGGGCCCCGCTCCCGAAGGAGCAGGAGGACCAGTGAAGGAACCCTCCCGTCCCACCGAGGTGAGACGGGTCCCGAGAAGCTCCCGAGGGAGACTTCTTAGGAGGGAGGAGGCAACCTTCTTCTTCCTCGGCTGTGAAGCCTTAGAAGTCGAAGGGGAAGAGGCGGCAGCCGACGACGATGAAGAAGATGAAGACGACGACGACGACACCTTCCTCCTCTTCTTCGTCAGCTTCCTCAGGACAGACGTAAGATCTGCTATCCAGGGCGGAGCCGGGGCGGCTGCTGTAGCCGAAGCCACAGGGCCCGGACGCACCTGTACAGAGACAGACCAAAGTCTGGGGTAGTACCACCACGAACAGGGACGACATCAGCAGGTTGGGCATCTAGGAACAGCAGGCACAGCCAGCACAGCATGGTAGGGACAGCCACGCAGCACGGCAGGGACAGCAGCGCAGCAACGGCAGGGACAAGCCAGCGCAGCAACATGCATGGACAGTCAGCCAGAATGCAGGCAGGTACGGCATGGCAGCACCGGAAACACAGGAAGTGGAGCAGCAGCCAGCAACATCCT